>NW_012279090.1:0-1223 GCF_000151885.1 Dipodomys ordii
GGGCCTGAACTCTGGGCCTGGGCGCTGTCCCTCAGCTCTTCAGCTCAAGGCCAGCACTCTACCACTTGAGCCACAGCACCACTTCTGGTTTTCTGGTGGTTTATTAGAGATAAGAGTCTCACAGACTTTCCTACCCAGGCTAGCTTTGAACCGGGATGAGCCACCAGCAAGTGTTGGGCATTTTTAAACTGATGGCCCATGTATGCTAGAGCACTTATCTGTGTTCTTCAACTGAGTTACATATCTAGCCCATGACTATTTATTACCATGATCAGAATTTGTATGAATGGTAGTACATTTAGTTGAGATTTAATTACTCCCTGGCAAATGCCTTCATATTCCTTATTTTTCTCTTCCTCCATCACTTAACCCTTATCCTAACCAGAACCCTGAACAAAACCAGCTGCCATAACCTTTCCTACACCTTCCCATGAACAGTAGAATATTTTTGGAGAAACTCATATAACGAGACTCTAACCCCAAAGGACATATGGGTAACAAGTCAACACTGCTCAGCAGCCCCAAAGATTCTCCAAATATACTTGCTTCGTCATACCAAATTATACATCCACCACTGTCTCAAGCCTCTTTCATTTTAGAAAGAAAAAGGAAGAATAGAGAATACAATGAAGCCTCTTCCACAATCTCTTACTTACTAGAAAATTATTTTATGAATATTTCTAAATGTTGAATGAATCATTGCTTTTGGAAACTGGGGAGTTAAATGTTCCATCGAAGTTATCATTGGATAAAACAGCACCTCAGAAATAGAAATGGCTAAAAGAATGTAGGAGTCAACAAGTCCAAATAGGTCGTAGGCATTATGAGTGGACTTTGAAAGATAAAGAATGGGGGGCTGGGAAGGTGGCTCAGTGGTAGAGCACCCTTGCATGCATGAGGCCCTGGGTTCGATTCCTCAGCACCACATAAGCAAAAAGAAAAAAAGCCGGAAGTGGCGCTGTGGCTCAAGTGGTAGAGTGGTAGCCTTGAGCTGAAAAGCTGAGGGACAGTGCCCATGCCCAGAGTTCAGGCCCCACAACTGGACTCCCCCCCAAAAAACAAACGAAAGATAAAGAATGGAACCTGGAAGTAGGCGTTGTACAAGTTTTTTCTTTTTTTGGGGGGGGTCTGGTTGTGGGCCTGAACTCTGGGCCTGGGTGCTGTCCCTCAGCTCTTCAGCTCAAGGCTAGCGCTCTACCACTTGAGCCACAGCACCACTTCCG
>NW_012279091.1:0-5799 GCF_000151885.1 Dipodomys ordii
AGCCACAATTCCCCCACACCCAATGTGTGTTGGATTTAACCTACAGCTTTGGGCCTGCAGACATGGATTGTGATTACAAAGAACCCTCCACAAAGATGGTGTGAGACAGCCCAATGAAAGCTACTAAAAATAAAAATAAAAAATTGAAAAATAGGTGAGGGGGCCAGGTACTGGTGGTTCACAGCTGTAATCCTAGCTACTTAAAAGGCTGAGATCTGAGGATGGTGGTTCAAAGCTAACCTGGGCAGGAAAAGACCATGAGAACTCTTATCTCTGATTGGCCACCAAAAAGCTGGAAGTGGAGGCATACATAGCTCAAATGGTGGAGTACCAGTCTTGAATGAAAAGAACTATACAAAACTATCGGGCCCTGAGTTCAAGCCCTAGAACCTGTACACAAAAAAAGTGCTGACATCTTCCTTTGGCCTATGATTTCACTGAGCATATGGTATCTCAGTCCCTAGTTTTGTATCTGACTCTGCTCTGAACCACCCACCTTGAAGCCCTTCACCCTGGAGTCCAAGAAGGGCAGGTCTACTCTCTAACATCTACCCCCACAAGGAATGTAACAGCCAACCTCCTCAGGACAGATCACAAACTAGGCAGCAATGACTTGCTTGTCCACCCAGACTGTCCTGTCCAGCTAGTATCAATCACAGCTGATAATGGCAATACCTTCTTCTTTGAGAGAAATCCCTTCCAAAATTAGAACTAGGATAACGGATCAACCGGGCTATCCTTGGACTAGGACTGTCTATGCACAACTCTGCACCCATTCTTTCTCTGTTTAAACCTTAAGCTCATGTCTGTACACTACATATGGGCTGAAGTACTATTACTTAGCTTCTTCCCAGGCTGAAGTACTAAGTTCTTTTCATAGTACTATGCATCATACTAAACTGCTTTTCTCTTTCTCCCCTTTTTCTTGCTCTCTATATTGGTGTGTTAGAACCTGACATGTGGGACCCTGGAGTTTGAGGCTGGAGGCTAAAACTCATTTCACTGTCAGTGGACATGTGTATTCTTATTTATTTAAAGTGACTTGAGGGGCTGGGAAGGTGGCTCAGTGGTAGAGTGCTTGCCTTGCATGCATGAGGCCCTGGGTTCAATTCCTCAGCACCACATATGCAGAAAAAAATCAGAAGTGGTGCTGTGGCTCAAGTCGTAGAATGCTAGCTTTGAGCTGAAGAGCTGAGGGACAGTGCCCCGGCCCCACAACCAACAACAAAAATTATAAAGTGACTTGAAAATGGTAAGGAACCTTTGTGAGTAAGTGTCCAATCTGGATTTGAACTCAGGACTGCCTCCCAGCTGTGGCTCTGCTTCCCAAAGACGACTGATACCACTGAGACAGGGCTGGCCTTTGCAAGCTTCCTTTCCAGCCCACTCAAAGAAGAAATCCCCTTCCAAGCATTTCCCCCCACTCCGTGGGGCACATGGTACCCTCTTTGGTTCCCAGGCTGCAGTTTTCCCAAGGGCTCTGTACTGCTCAGCCATGAATGGTCTCAGTTGTAGGAGCTGAGCGGCCCCTTTCCCCACACCCCCCCTTGCCACGCCCCATCCCCAGGTCTGCACGGCCTCCCACATGGGTGATGCTTACCTGCATTTTCTCCAGCATCTCGAAGAACTCCGCTGACTGAAAGATATAAATCAGGTGGGTGAGAAAGGCACAGTCAGGTGGGTGCAGGGCTGGTAAACTCTCTGGCTCAACTATCTGGAAACCCAGGCCCGGCTTCCCCAGGGACCAGGTTCATTCAGGTCAAGAGGAAAGATAATTTGATTGTTGCCTCTGCAGAGCTTGAGGCCAAGAACACACCATCAACAAAAGAGGAAATAAAAACAGGCCTGGGCTGGCCCTCGCCCCCAGGAGAGCAGCTACTCCATCTCTGTCTTGGCAAGGGGCAGTGGGGCCTCTGGAAAAAGCCAAGGTTCCCGAAATGCCCAGGTGCACTCAGACCCCAGCAGAACATGGCTGTGGGATGTTTTCAGACCAACAATAAAGTCAAGATGTCCAGCACAGGGCTTGGGGTACCCACACCCAATACTTTTGACCAGAGAAGCAACCAAATAAGCAGATCCCAAGTATAGTTTTTCCACTTGCTCTAAATACAAATGCACCAGCTGCACAGGGCGTTCTCACCAATTCTAGTCTCCAGGAGACCGGGATTGTCAATAGACAGAGCTCACATGAATACACAAAGATAGAAAGGTGGATGGAAAAGACAAGAGGACAGAATTTATCCACATTTGAAATGTGTGCACGTCCAGTCCAGTAACTACAGTGCTAGTGATCTATAGCTTAGCACACTTCTGCATGCATACAAAAACACGTAGCGTATTCACTGCTGCATTGTTTGGAGACAACTTCACAAATGGAAATGCCAATCTATATTTTTAAAATTTGGTTAGAGTAAACTACATTCTCAGGAGAAAATGCAAATAGTACACACAACCCTCAGTAAATAAATTAGATAGGTAAAATGAACAAATTACTAGGAAAATACTATCAAACTGACTCAAAAAGAAATACTACAAATAGCTGGACTATTGCAGAGAATCCTAGCTACTCAGGAGGCTGAGATCTGAGGACCATGGTTCAAAGTCAGTCCAGGCAGGAAAATCTGTAAGATTCTTACCTCCAATCGACCACCAAAAAGCTGGAAGTGAACCTGTGGCTCAAGTAGTAGGTCACCAACCTTAAACAAAGCTAAAACACAGCACCCAGGCTCCAAGTTCAAATTCCAGCTTTGGTACACACACACACACACACACACACACACACACACACACACAAAAGAAATAAAACCAGACGCTGGTGGCTCATACATGTAATCCTACTCAGCAGGAGATCTGAGGATAATGGTTCAAAGCCAGCCCTAGCAGGAAAGGCCATGAAACACTTATTCCCAACTAACCACCAAAAAACCAGAAGTGGCGCTTTGGCTCAAAGTGGTAGAGTGCTAGCCTTGAGCAAAAAGAGCTCAGGGACAGTGCCAAGGCCCTGAGTTCAAACACTATGACTGACTAAAAAAAGAAAAAGAAATATAACAAAGAGATTGAATTAGTGAACAAAAAAACTATCCATAAAGAAAATCCTAGACCTGGGGCTGGGAAGGTGGATCAGTGGTAGAGTGCTTGCCTTGCATGTATGAGGCCCTGGTTTCGATTCCTCAGCACCACATAAGCAGAAAAAGACAGAAGTGGCACTCTGGCTCAAGTGGTAGAGCACTAACCTTGAGCTGAAGAGCTGAGGGACAGCGCCCAGACCCAGAGTTTAGGCCCCATGACCAGCAAAAAAAGAAAAAGGAAAAAAAAGAAAATCCTAGACCCAGATGGCCTTATTTGTGAATTCTAGCAAATATTTAAATTTTTTAAATATTTAAAAATAGAAAACAAGGGCTGAGAGTGTGGCTTAGTGGTACAGTGCTTGCCTCACATGCATGAAACCCTGGGTTCAATTCCACATAAACAGAAAAAGGCAGAAGTGGTGCTGTGGCTCAAGTGGTAGAGTGCTAGCATTGAGCACAGAGAGGCTCAAGGCTCAGGCCCTGAGTTTAAGCTCCAGGACCAGCATAATTAATTAATTAACTAATTAATTAATAGAAAACATTTAAAGAAGAATTAATACTAATCCTCATGTTCACTATAAAAAATATAGTCCACAGGAAATATTTGCAAACCATATATCTGGTAAGGGACTTGTATATACACTATATAAAGAACTCCAACAATTCAATAATTTAAAAAGATAACTACATTTTAAAATGAGCAAAGAATCTGAGTATGGGGGCTCAGGCATGTAATCCTAACTAACTGGGTAGAAATCAGGAGGATTGTAGTTGGTGGCCAGCCTGGGCCAGACTACCACCTAAATCACAGCTGAGTGTGGTGACAGGTGCCTGTCATCCCAGCTACGAGAGGCCAAGATCAGGAGGACCGTGGTTCAAGGCCAGCCCCGAAAAAACAAAAGTTTGTGAAATCCCATCACACCAATAAAAATCTGGGCACCATGCCAGTTATCCCAGCTACGTGGGGAGAATAAGATCAAAGTTCAGGCTAAGCTGGGCGAGATGCAAGACCTTATTCAAATGTAACTGAAGCAAAGAATAGGGGTATGGCTCAAATGGAAAAGTGTCTGTCTAGCAAGTACAAGACCCTGAGTTCAAATCCCAGTATGACCTAAAAAGGGGGAGATAGGAATCTATTCAGACTTGAATAGATCTCCCCCCCCTCTTTCACACACACACACACACACACACACACACACACACAGCACAGCACAGCACAGCACAGCACAAACGGACAGTAGGTTCATAAAAAGACTCAATGTCATTAATCACCAGGAATTACCAATGAAACCACAATGAGTTTCCACACAGACCACTATATTTTTTTAAATACATAAAATTAGTGTGGGCAAAGATGTAGGGACACTGGAACCTTCAGATTGCTGGAAGAAATGTAACATGATCCAGCCTCCATGGTTTCTTGAAAACTTAAACAGAGTTGTCATGACCCAGAAATTCTTTTTCTGTGTATATTTGAAAAAACAATAAACAGCAACCAAATGAGTACTTGTGTACAGATGTTCACAGCTGCATTACTCACAATAGCCAAAAGTCCATTAATGAATAACCAAATGTAGCACATCCATACACTGGAATAGTATTCAGCTGTAAAAAAGAACTAAGTACTGTCACATGCTACAACATGGATGCACTTTGAAATAACAAACATAAAAACTGCATATTAAATTATTCCATTCATATAAAATGTCCAGAACAGCCAAATCCGTAGAGACAGTAAGTAGATTAGTGGTTGCTTGAGACTGATAGGGTTGAAACCTAGAAGGGTGAGAGGTAAAAGATACCATATTTCTTTTCAAAGTGCTAGAATGTTCTAAATTGATTGTGGTGATGGTGACCCAACTCTGCAGCTGTATCAAAACCTACACAATTATACACTTTTAATGGGTGACGTTATGGTATGTAAAATCAACATCACTGTCCAAAAAGAATAAAACTATGCAAACATTCAAAAGCGAAATAGAAATCTAGGTGCTGGTGGCTCACACCTGTAATACCAGCTATTTAAGAGGCTAAGATCTGAGGGTTGTGGTTCAAACCCAGCCCAGGCAAGAAAGTCTGTGAGACTCTCATCTCCAATTAACCATCAGAAAACCAAAAGTGGTGCTGTGACTCAAAGCAGTAGCCTTGAGCGCTAGCCTTGAGCAAAAGAGCTCAGGGTCAGCACCTAGGCCTTGAGTTCAAGCCCCATTACTGACAAAAAATAAAAATAAAAAAGCAATAGATTTGTATTGGTTACAGAAAATATGTTCCAAGGCACATTAACTTGGGAGAGGAAGCAAATTAAACGATACCACATGGACTACTGTCCCACTCTTGTAACAACAACCTTAAAAGTAAAATCAAAACCTACCTACATGTATATACATGCATAAAATGATTTGGAAGAATAAATATTTAACTATTAAAGCTGGACACTAAGCCTGCAACCCTAGCTACTCAGGAGGCTGACATCTAAAGGATAGTGGCTCACGGTCAACCCAGGCAGAAAAGTTTGTGAATAACTTCTATTCACAGTCCAAAATAAATAGGAAAAAAATTGGGGCTGGGGGTATGGCTCAAGTGGTAAAGCCAAGTAAGCAAAAAAGAGTATATCATACCCAAAAAGGAGGATAAGAAGCCGGGTACCGGTAGCTCATGCCTGTAATCCTAGCTACTCAGGAGGCTGAGATCTGAGGATCATGGTTCAAAACCAGCCTAGGCAGGAAAGTCC
>NW_012279092.1:0-1535 GCF_000151885.1 Dipodomys ordii
AAAAAAAAAAAGGAAATGTACTGGGGGCTGGGAAGGTGGCTCAGTGGTAGAGCGCTTGCCTTGCATGCCTGAGGCCCTGGGTTCGATTCATCAGCACCACATAAGCAGAAAAAGTTGGAAGTGGTGCTGTGGCTGAAGTGGTAGAGCACTAGCCTTGAGCTGAAGAGCTGAGGGACAGTGCCCAAGCCCAGAGTTCAGGCATCATGATTGGTAAAACAAAAAAGGAAATGTACTAAATGCAACTGCTCTGTGCATCACCTTTACAATAAAATTTTTAAATGAAAGCATAAGTAAAACTTCTTAAATTAAAAAAAATTCCCAGAGGCACTGGGATCTTATTGCTTTGATTCCCTTTGGAAGAGGCCACTCATTTCCATCCTCCAGCCCTCAATACCTTATTAATAAACTATGACAGTCATTTGTATTCACTCTATTGTATAGTCTCATACCTGAATCTAGCTGAATCACATATGCAGTCACAGAGTATTGCAGTCAACAACTGAACATCAATCTGTCACCTACTTTACACTCAAGGCAATGCTAAGAAATATATATAATATTGGAGGTCATAGACTCTGTTCTTACAGACTTCCAGTTTAAGAAGGAAGACAAAATGTTAAAATGGCAGGATCGTACTCTAAGAGAGTATAGGAAGTATGGAGAGGGAGATATGAGGCCTAGGAGAGGAGCTTTGACTCTATTTGGGCATTTTAGGGGCATTTCAGCCTTACCAAGGAAATGATACTTCAGCTGAAAATGTAAAAAGTGAATATAAGTTGTCAACTGTCAACTTCCTGAGAGTTTACCAAAAATACACATAGATCAAGCACAGCTAAATTTATTAGACTTCCTGCTGCAAGACAGCATAACTTAACCAAGCCTTAACATTGACCAAGAAGAGGGAAAGCAGGGGAAAACTAGATTCAGGATCAATAACTTTCAGGTAGGTCTAGCAAGACAGGAACAAAATGGGAATGGGCTTCATTGTAATGGACTGGTTTTAGTTAACTGGTTTTGAAACCAGTCTATACGACTATCATAAGAAATCAGAACATAAGAGGATATTTTTATATCAAATGAAAATATATATACAATGAAAATGAGAGTAAGAGTCTGACTAAACTATATACAAAGGAAGTAAATATTAAAATTAAATCTATATAGAGAGACTTGATTATTTAGTTGCATGTTTACTTTAAATAGTATAGTGTGTGATTCTGAATTATAGCCTGAATTACATTAAATTGCAACAATGCTTGATAAGAAATGTACTTATTACCTTGCTCATATAATTGTAACCCCTCTGTATGCTATTTTCACAATAAAAAAACTTTTTAAAAATAAACAAAATTCCTTTTGAAAAAAAAGTGTGCACATTCACATGATTTAAATAAATTATATTTAAAATACATATGCACATACATGTGATCTTAAATTTATGATGAATTATAATTTTGACTTTTATAATGGTAAAAGGCACACTATGCAACCATTCTGATATTCACTTCTAGTTCAGTATTTGCTCTACTATACAC
>NW_012279093.1:0-2610 GCF_000151885.1 Dipodomys ordii
GCCTGCGCCTGCGCCTGCGCCTGCGCGGCCTCCAGCTTGTAGGCGCCGGTGCTGCTCGCCGGCGACGTGGCGCTCTTGGGCAGCGGCTGCAGCGGGTGGTCGGGCCGCTCGGCCTCCATGGCGAAGCTGACGGGCCGCAGGAAGCAGATGTCCAGGCTGGACTCAGAAGAGGCGGGCGAGCAGTTCTCGAAGAGAGCCGGGGCCTGGAAGGGCTCCTCGTCATAGGGCGCCGGCAGCGCGAAGATCTCGCCGCCGTACTCGAACTCCTCGTAGGCCGTGGGCACGAAGCCGCGGGCGTCGGGGAGCAGCTCGGCCGGCGTGCGCAGCGAGCGCTCCACGTTGCCCAGCGGCTCGGCGGGAGACGGCTCGAAGTCCATCTCCGGGATGGCCTGCAGGGGCCCGGCCAGCGCCTTCACGTCCTGCTCGGCCGCGCAGAACTGCGCAGGCGCCAGCAGGTTCTCGGGCCTCTCGTGCTTCCGGGCCTCCATCTCCCAGTCGCTGGGCTTCCCGGGCTGCATGCTCTCCATCAAGCCCTGCTGCTGTTGGCTCTTCTTCGCGGGGGGCATTAAGTGCCTTCCGAGGGGAAACAGTACAAAAAGAGACGTGCTTACGACTTATCTGCGCTGGCCTTGCCCCCCCCCCGCACCCCTCTGCGCGTCCCCTCGCCTCCAAGCGCCTGCTTGGGTTGCCCACAGCCTCCACCAACTTCAGCTAAAGAGTTTTTAGGAATCGTTGTCACCAAGTAGAAGAGGGGAAATGACAGAAAAGCGAATGCCCTCAAAGTGCCCACTGAGCATTGAGGCCACCAAAAAGTTGGAAGTAGAGCTGTGGCTCAAGAGGTAGATTGCTAGCCTTGAGTGAAAAAAACTCAGGAACAATGCCCAGGCCCTAAATTCAAGCCCTAGGACTGGCACAAAAAGAAAATATGTAAGGAGGGCTGGGAAGGTGGCTCAGTGGTAGAGCGCTTGCCTTGCATGCCTGAGGCCCTGGGTTCAATTCCTCAGCACCACATAAGCAAAAAGAAAAAAAGCCGGAAGTGGCGCTGTGGCTCAAGTGGTAGGGTGCTAGCCTTGAGCTGAAGAGCTGAGGGACAGCGTCCAGGCTCAGAGTTCAGACGACCAGGCCAAAAAACAAAAGAAAATGTGTAAGGAATGCAAATGTAGATGTCAACACTGAACATCTTAGAGGATCAGCATACAGCAATCATAAATGGAAATTAAGTCTTACAGGTAGGAAAAGAAAATAGAATATTAACCTGACTTCCAGTTCTCTTACTTTGGAAGATTATTATTATTATTATTTCTCAACACAGTATAATGGCAGCCATACTCTTCAGATGGAATGTCTACCTTTCCATTTTTGGCTCTATTTGTTGCACATCAAGAGGATAACTTTTCTCACTGTCTGGAGTTGAAGTAATCCACAAAGTAAAATTTCATTTTCTGTCTCTATTTGTACTCCAGGTATCAACAGTATCATCTTTAGTATCATCAGTGCCTTTTTTTCTATGGGGTCCCAGCATCTGGTGGACAGTTTGGCTGTCACAGGAAGGAGGAGTTCTGTAGATCATATTTCTAAGTCTAGTCAGCCTACTAACTCACACAAAATGCTGATATCCAAGGACATGGCCCTTAACCTTTCCACAGCAATAGGTGCTTACGTGACAGCAGAGCCAGAACTGGGAGCAGAAGGGTAGGGTTGCAACATCTCTTCTGAGTGGATCCCACTGTCCCGGACAGCCTCAGGGCCTGCAGTGGAAGAAGCATCTTGGCCAGCATTTGCACACTGGGAAGCCAGCCCTTTGTACAGCTTTGCCATAGATGACCTGACAGAATGGAAGTAATCATTCTCAGGGTGTACAAGGAGAAACTGGCTCTCTGAACACAGAGACTATGCCAAGAAAGAGTTGTCTCTAGATAAAGCTTATTGTGGGATTTTGCGCTCTCTCTCTCTCTCTCTCTCTCTCCCTCCCTCCCCCCCTTTCTTTCTCTCTGGGGTCCTTCTATAACCAAGTTGCTTATATAATAAGGTATAAGCTGACAGCTGGGCAGGTATTAGAATGTGGATAAATTAGCTGAAAAAACCATGGGAGCCAGCGGTGGAATGGAACGATTTCTATTACAGAAGATAGCATCTTTTTCTGGTCTGAAGTCCTGATAGAAATGATTCTGCATTCTCAACCAAATGGGTTGGAATGCAGCTAAAGAAAATCCAGGCTGTTAGGAAAGCTCTGTTAAGGGTTGTACTTTTCCCTCAGAGTCCCAGATGCTGTCTAATCAAAGGGATTTCTTTATTGTGTGATGTCTATTCAGCACCTTTCCCCATCATTTGCTGTACCTTTACCCAGAGCACCTGTTAACAGCTAACTTATTTACTTCTCACTGATCAGCTGTAAAGAATAAGCTCCATGTGGCAGGGACTTCTGTTTTGTTCTTCATTGTGTACAACAGTACCTGACACACAGTAGATGCTCAGTAAATGTTAAAAAGAAACTATATTCTGGCCTTTAAACTGGTAAGTTTTAAACCTGGTAAGTTGGGAGAAAACTAAGCTATTTTTTTTTTTGTCGGTTGTGGGACTTGAACTCTGGGCCTGGGCACTGTCCCTCAG
>NW_012279094.1:0-1363 GCF_000151885.1 Dipodomys ordii
ATTGCTGTAGCTAGGCATTCTAATACTAGATTGAAGAGAAGTGGAGAGAGTGGACATCCTTGTCTTGTTCCTGAGTTAAGAGGAAATGGCTTCAGTTTTTCACCATTAAGTATAATGCTGGCTGTAGATTTCTCATATACAGCCTTTCTTGTATTGAAGAATGTTCCATGGATTCCTAATTTTTCCAAAACCTTCATCTTAAAGGGTTGTTGTATCTTGTCGAATGCTTTTGCTGCATCTATAGAGACAACCATGTCTTTCTTATCCTTGCTCCTGTTGATGTGATGAATAATAATAATTGATGTGCATATATTGAACTGTTTTGCGTCTTTGAAATGAATCCTGTTTGATCATGGTGTATGATTTTTTGGATGAATTGTTGATGTCGATTGGCCAAAATTTTGTTGAGAAATTTTGCATCAATGTTCATTGAAGAAATGGGTCTGTAGTTCTCTTTCTTTGATGAGTCCCTGCTTGGTTTTGGGATGAGCGTTAAGATGGCCTCATAGAATGTGTTCGGTAGTGAACTTCCTTTTTCAATTTCATTGAAGAATTGGAGGAGTATTGGTGTGAGCTCAGCTTTGAAGCTCTTGTAGTTTCCCGCTGTAAAACCATCTGGTCCTGGACTTTTCTTAGCTGGGAGGTTTCCTATTGCTGTTTCTATTTCAATGCTTGATATGGGCCTGTTAAGCTAGTTAACTCATTTTTGTTTAATTTTGGCATGTCAATATTTGCTAGGAAAATGTCCATGTCTGCCATGTTCTCAAATTTATTTGCATAAAGTTTTGGGAAGTATTCCCTTATAATGTTCTGAATCTTGGTTGTTTCCGTGGTGATGTTTCCATTCTCATCTCTGAGTTTATTTATTTGGGTGTGTTCTCTTGTTTTTCTAATAAGATTTGGTAAGGGTTTGTCAATTTGCTAATTTTTTCGAAGAACCAACTCTTTGTTTTGTTGATTCTTTCTATAGTGTTTTTTGGATTCTAATTCATTTAATTCTGATTTAATTTTAATTATTTCTTTCCATCTACTGGGTTGGGGTTTATCTTGCTGCTCTTTTTCAAGGAGGCTGAGATGTCTCCTTAAATTGTTGGTTTCAGATCTCTCCAATTTGTTGATGTAGGAGCTCAGAGCTATAAACTTGCCTCTTAGTACTGCCTTTTGCTATGTCCCAGAGGAACTGGTAATTTGTGTGTTCATTTTTGTTGAATAGCATGAACATTTGAATTTCCTTTCTAATCTCTTCCATGACCCACTCGTGATTCAGCAGTGTGTTGTTCAGCCTACATGTGTTACCGGACTTTCTTTGGTGGCTTTTGGTGTTGAGTTCTAATTTTATTCCCTTGTGGTCAGAGAGAATGCA
>NW_012279095.1:0-2479 GCF_000151885.1 Dipodomys ordii
AAAGAAACATAGGTCCCATGGTTTCCCTTATTTGCAATATCTAGTATATGTATGAGTCAAGCAGAAAAGGTCAGATAAGGTGATGTTAGGAAAATGAACCCTAAGATATGTATTTAAATGTTTTTTTTTCTTTCATGCGTTTGTTTCTAACACATTTATAAGATTATTTCTTTGTGGCTTTGTATGTCCCTCCCCCACAGTATTACCCCTGCTTTCACTGAATTTGATGTCGGTATAATTTGTGGAGGGGAAGGGGAAAAACAAGTCATTTAAATAAAGATACAGGTGGACCTGTTGCAACAATGAGAACTACAAGTTGTCATGTCGAAAACGAACTTTACAACTTTGGTGGGGGGGGGAGGATTGGGGGAGCGGGGGAAGGCTGGGAAGGGATGTGAAGGGTAAACAAAGGTGGAGGCAACAATGCTTGATAAGAAATTTACTCACTATCTTGCCCATGTAATTGTAACCCCTCTGTACAGTATTTTCACAATAAAAAAATAAAAATAAAAATAAAGTGCCGAGCACAGTCATAGCAAAGCTTCTGTATGGATCTGCTTTAAAAAATCTCATTAGATGATTAATGTGACAGAGACAAATATACTAATAGAAAAATAAATAGAAAAAGGCAATGCAAATTTATAGCAAAGTCACTTGGTCTACTATTTCTCTATGGGTACTACTACCACTACCACCACCTCCAATGAAGACTCTGACCCGCAATGCCATGATCCTGAAGGTGGAACCCAATAACACCATCAAGAATATTAAAGGTTTGAGGTTGGAGGTACATCTCAGGTGGTAGAGTACTATCCAATGAGTTCTGATATAGGACAAAAACAAAGAATGTCAAGGACAAGAATGCATCCCGACTGACCAGCAGAAACTGATCTTTTCAGGAAAGCTGTTAGAAGATGGTTGTATCCTCCCTGACTATAACATCTAGAAGAAATGTACCCTGCACCTGGAGATGTTTCTGCATTTGAAAGGAAGTTTCCCCTTTTAAGCTTATGACGTTTCATTGCACTTTTGTTTCAACAAAGTTCTTGCGTTCCCCAAAACAAGGCAATTCATAGAAAAGAAATATATGAGGCAGATAAATATTTGGCAAAGTGCAAAGCTAAAGAATGATCAAAGAATGTATATTGAGGTTGGGAAGGTGGCTCAGTGGTAGAGTGCTTGCCTCTCATGCATGAGACCCTGGGTTTGATTCCTCAGCCCATGAACAGAAAAAGCAGGAAGTGGCGCTGTGGCTCAAGTGGTAGAGCCCTAGCCTTGAGCTGAATGGACAGTGTCCAGGCCCAGAATTCAAGCCCCATGACTGATTTAAAAAAAAAGCACAATAAGATAGAATTATCTGGTAAAAAATTAAAGCTAGATAATAAGTAGAGTATCAAGGGATTCCCAGAAACAGCCTTTCTGATATATTCTGTTTATACTGATTATTTGTATAAGCTTCTTGAAAGCTAGCCTGGCCGTATATATTCAAAGGCCTTCAAATGATGGAGGGAGTAACAAGTTGGACAAGAAATGTACTCACTACCTTACATATGTAACTGTAACCCCTCTGTACCTCACCTTGACAATAAAATTTTAAAACAACAACATTCTTTGACCCAATGGTTTTGCATCTAGAAACTGATACTTAGAAAATTATCAGGAAGTGACCAAAAGAGTTACCCATAGGGATATTAAAAACATAATTATATTATCACAATAGAAAAAAACAGTAAAGCTCCTGAAAACAATTTGTTTGCCCAAGAATCAAAGAATACTTAAATTGTATCTTGATGTGGTCATTAAAATATTGTAGATACTGTAGCACTCATAAGGAAATGGAGTTTCCCTCCTTTGTGGTAGCTAGAATATGACTATACAACTACAAATAAACATACTGGATGATAACAGAAAAAATACACTTAGACATGATAAATGCAACTAAAGAAGGACATCCTTAGGAGAAGATCACAAAGGCACAAAACTATGTGTACCTGATCATATAAAATGATGTTTATGAGGTTTTACTTTGATGCTGTTTTTGTTTTCTTTCCTTTTGTATTGTTTGTTTATTTATCTGTTTGGGGGACGGTAAGGAGGGCAAAGAAATGGTGGGACAAAGGGTGAACAAATGTAGCAGTGGTACTCATTAGACTCTATGTTGAAAATGAACTGTACAATTTGTATGTGGGGATGGGAGGGAAAAACTAGGAGAGAGTGAGGGAAGTGATGACATTGTTCAAAAAGAAATGTACTCTTTACCTGAATTATGTAACCCCTCTATACATCATCTTCATAATAACAATAAAATGCATGAAAGGGGAAAATGTGGAGAAATATATAATGATATAAAAAGATAGGACATATGTCAATACATGGTAAAAACATATAGAATCTGATTTTTGCATTGTATGTGTTTTTGTACATTTGTGGATATACATGTATATATATACCATATATATATATATATATATATATATAT
>NW_012279096.1:0-3340 GCF_000151885.1 Dipodomys ordii
GGGGGTCCGGTCATGGGGCCTGAACTCTGGGCCTGGGCGCTGTCCCTCAGCTCTTCAGCTCAAGGCTAGTGCTCTACCACTTGAGCCACAGCACCACTTCAGGCTTTTTTTCTTTTTGCTTATGTGGTGCTGGGGAATTGAACCCAGGGCCTCATGTATGCAAGGCAAGAGCTCTGTGAATGGCAAAATCTTTAACAATGATTTTATAAATGGTAGAAAAACATCTTCATTGACAATTCAATTGACAGAAACCCTCCACCTTATTAAAAAAAATCACAGTGCAGTGAATGAGGTTTTACAAGAACTAAAGGGACACAAGTTAGGTGTGCAGCTAGTTTTCTGGTAAGCTTTCAAGTAAGCTTGATACCGGAGACAGTTCCAGTGATAGACAGGCCACGTGTTCCTTTACATAATGCTGACAAAGGGTCAGAGACCTAATTTGGGCTGTTGACAGAAGTTGGTCATCACCAAATCAGCTTATAATCTCCATGTGGTCACAGCCCAAGAATCCTTACCCCTTTCCTACCTAACAGGTTCAATGAAAAGAAGGAAAAACCTGGAAACCTACCCAGTTTAATTTCAGATCTGAAACATTAAACAGGAGAAGGGAGAACTAGATTAACAATTTATTACTATTCCCCATCAAGCATTAAATACAGATGCATGTACATAAATCTAAAAGCAGAATTAGAACATACTATCTGCTTTCTGCCAAAGAATGTTTTTCATGGAAATGCTCTCCCCCACTTTCAGCCATTTCTGAGAACAACTCTGCTCTCTGTGATAGAGATTTTTCTATTGGAACCACATGCTTCACAGAAGATATGCCAGTAGCCTTTCCTATTTCATACTTTTATTTCAGATATATTCTCCCAGAGACCAATCTCCAAGGCCTTCTATGAAGAAGCTTCATGTTTAGCTGAAAGTTTGCTGCAGATTCCAAGTTCTTTACTTCCTCTGTGCCAGCTGACACATCAGTGTCTCCAAAGCTACACTCCACCAGGGAGAGGCATGTCCATTGGCTGATAGCTTAGTGGCAGTGGCAACAGAAGCAACGCAGTAACTAAGCTTGAACTATGACTTGTCAGAAAGTCAGCAGCACAAGAGATAGTTCAAGGAATAAAAATGGTTCTACTCTTCTTGTAAAAGCTTTTTGGTATGACTATTTAGCTTCTATTTCCAAACAATGTTTCCCAACTCATTAGAGTTCTCAAGCCAATCACTGGAGAGAGCAATGTGCAAAGGTCAGTGTATCCTAGATATACTTTATCAATTATCACAAGGACCCAATGAGTATGCACAACTGTTAATTAAAAATAAAATAAAGCCAGGTGTTGGTGACTCATGCCTATAATCCTACCTACTCAGGAGGCTGAGGATTGTGATTCAAAGCCAGTTGGTGCAGGAAAGCCCAGGAGACCCTTATCTCCAATTAATCCCCCAAAAACCTAGAAGTGGAGGCATGCTTCAAGTGGTAGAGCACCAGCCATTAAAAAAAGCCAAAAAGCCAAGTGATACCAAGAGGCTCTGGGTTCAAGCCCCGGTATTGTTGGGGGTGGGGAGAGGAGAGAATCCAACAGTTAAAGTATAGCTCAAGCGGTAGAATCAGGCCCTGAGTTCAAACTTCAGTAACACACACACACACACACATAAAACAACAGTCATTTCTCCAAAGAAGGTATGTGAATAGGTAATAAGTATATCAAATTGTGCTTAACATTAACCATCAGGTGAATGTAATTCAAAAGGTGAATTCTAGAGGTACAGCTCAGTGATAGAGTACTTCCTTAGTATGTATGAAGCCCAGGGTTTGATGCCAAGCAGACTAAGGACAAAGAAAAAGTGATAGTACTTCATTCACACTTGGATGGCTATAATTAAAAGAGAGAAAGAGAGAGAGCAAGAGTTTGTGAGAATGTGGAGAGTTTAAACTGGAACTCGCATGTACTACTGGAAGGAATGTAAAATGGTGCGGTACTTTTGGAAACTATTTTCTCAGCTTACTATAGAGTTACCATATGACCTAGCAACTCTAGCCCCATATGTACAGCTAAAAGAAATAAAACCGTATGCATGCACAAAACCTTCCATACATATACATTCAAAGCATAATATCCAGGATAGAAATAATGGAAATGTTACCAACTGTTAAATGGTAATATATGTGAATTAACCTCAAAAATTATTTTTTAATGAGTCATTTCTCTATGAAGTATTTCTTAACAGGACTTGTGCTCTTCTCAACCACTCTAGTCTTAAGATCAATCCAGGTTTAAAATATAGCTGTAGTTGATTATAGACTGAACGCCATATTTTAAAATGAGTCCTGCCCCTATCACAGGATGTGACTCAAGCTGGAAGTTCGAAAGCCAGAGATACTGCAAGACCTCGACCTGGACTGAGGGGGTGAATAATAGCTCTTCAAGTCTGTAATTAAAAATGACCTAAAAAAAAAACCTGCAAAAAATGGGAAAGAGAATAGAAGCGTAAAAAAGTAGAAGAAGCAGAGCCTGAAGACTCTGTTGTAGAATAAGTACCACACCAATGTGCGGGTAAGTGGAAGGCAGTGATAGATGTCAACAGTACCTGGGAATTTAGATTGTCCAGAATTATTTGAATGAAGTATTTCTTAATTCTCTAAAAAGATAGCAGAAAAAAGGATGGTATAAAAAAAACCTTTCCTGACAATACATGTAATAACTGCAAGTCAAAGAAGAAAACAGATTGCTTTTGACAAACCAAAGACTTTCGATCCCTTGGCAAGAAACAAATAACTGGTGCCATGGATGGCAGTAGAGAGTCCATGTTTGTTACACAATGTCAGGTTTCAGATGAGGCTGACTTGGTGCTGGCAAAATTGGCAGGTACAGTACAGCATGAATGTCCTCATATTGTAGCATATGTATACTTTTCCATACACACATAGGTAGAGTGAGCAGAATGACAAATAGAATCTGAATCTTAGTTTTTAATTAATAGTGAGTTAGTAACTACATTTTAGTGAAAATCAAGTTTGAGATGTTGATTTTTTTAAATTCAAAATAAGGAAAACATTGTATCACCTAGTTATATCCCTGGTCCTTGTTTTTTTTGTTTGTTTGTAGGTTGTGGGGCTTGGGTGCTGTCCCTCAGTTCTTCAGCTCAAGGCAAGTGCTCTATTGCTTGAGAAACAGCGCCACTTCCGCTTTTCTAGTGGTTTATTGGAGATAAGAGTCTCACGGATTGGGAAGGGATGGGAAGGGTAAACAGAGGAGGAGGCTGCAATGCTTGGTAAGAAATGTACGCATTATCCTGCCCATGCAATTGTAACCCCTCTGTACAGTATGTTCACAAATAAAAT
>NW_012279097.1:0-6712 GCF_000151885.1 Dipodomys ordii
ACACACACACACACACACACACACACACACACACACACACACACACACACACAGAGGCAGGAACTTGTATTTACAAATCATCCCATCCATATATGTATGTGTGTATATGTGTGTGTGTGTATGTGCATGTTTGTACATATATTTTTCAATCTTTTTATTTGTGCTAGTACTAGTGCTTGAATTCAGGGCCTTGCACCTTTGCATGGCTTTTTCTAGTCAAGGCTGGTCAGCTCTACTTCTGGCTTTGTGCTGTTTAATGTCTCACAGACTTTTCTGCTTGGGCTGGCTTTGAATCTTTATCTTCAGATCTCAGCCTCCTGGGTACCACCGGCACTTGACTTCATCCTATTTTTATATACCATGTGAGATTTAGGACTGACCTAAATGCCATTTTTTAAATAAAATAGCTTTTAGCTGTTAGTGTTTTTGTTCAACTTTCACTTCTGTTATTATTATAATGTAGTTGCACAAAGGGGTTACATTGATTTTTTATTAATTTATTATTTGAAGTAGTTGTACAAAGGAGTTGCCATTTAACACAGCAGTTAATGACTGCAATGAGTCTTTATCAATGTCCCCTCTCCCTCTGAACCCTTCCCCCCTTCCCTCATTTCCTTAATTTTGTAGGGTATGTACTAAATTCTTGACTGCACCCTCTTCCCCTTCTGTTCTTTTTCTACCCTTCTTTCCTTGACTTCATCCCCCACTTTTCCAATGCTCATTGCCTAGTGTTTATTTTGTAGAATGTTGACTTTACTTTTCTAAGAAATTACACTATTGGAGTAAATCTTATTTCTTTATCTGAGAACCCAATCCCTAGAGCCAGACTACAACTCTCTAGCCACAGGTCCCTCTATATAGCTTTTAAAAACCCTGAGGGGGTCTAGGACTGCAAGAGAAGTCTCTCTCTTTCTGTCTCTTGCTCTCTCTGTCTATATCTGTCTCTCTTTCTCTCTCCCTCCCCCTCTTTCTCTCTCTCCCTTTCCTTAAGTGGCAGAGGGTATCTCTCAGGTTTGTCCTGAATAAACAGGCTGTTGAGTTCATCTAGAATTCTTTCCCCTCTTCTCCCTTTTCCTGAATACTGTAGCTCCTTGATAATTTTTCTAATGTCTCTGGGCACTAAAGAAACCAAATGCGCTTATGAAAGATGAAAATGGACTGACAAGCCAATGACAAAGATTATATCACATTAATATGTGTAGTTTAGTTTGGTATTTTCCATTGCAACCATGTTTATTGCAGCATTGTTTACCATAGCCAAGATATAGAATCAATCTACATGCCCCTGAGTGGACAAATGGGCCAAGAAAATGTAGTGTACATACACAATGGAATTCTACTCATCTATCAGAAAGAATGATATTGTACCATTTGTAAGGAAATGGAAAGACTTGGGAAAAATCATATTATGTGAAGAAAGCCAGAGTCAAAGAAACATAGGTGGCCTGTTTTTCCTCATTTGTGATAATGAGAATGCAAAGAAATCTCTAGGTAACATAAACTAAGTCAGCTCTTGCTAACTCTTCCTGTCTTTTGGTGGTGCACTCAATTTGGTACTTAGCTTCTTCATTTTCTCCATTCATTTGTAAAAGCTGCTCATTCATCACTACAGAGTAGATACAATCTACATTCCAAATAAGTTAGAGACCAGGAAGGCAGTTGATTGCCTACCTCGGCTAACTTATTAGCAATGTTTTACATAGCTTTGTTCTTTAATGAATTGTGTAGGCTCATTCTTCACGTTAGACACTTGAGAAAGAAATTAAGGAAAAGTGAATGGCGGTAAAACATTTAGTGTCAGTGGCAAGAGGAGGTGTGGAAAGGAAGATACTGAAGGCGTTACAGACACCCCCTGAGGGCCAGCAGTTGACAGACAAGTGTATTTGTCACCTTGTTTCTATCCAAGGAACAGAAATGGCAGCTATTTTGCATTTTTTTTTTCTCCTTGGATCTCTGTCATCTTTTCTCCGCTGCATTGAAGAATGAATTTAACTTGGAGTATTCACTTTAGCTAACTGGGCGTTCAGGAAAAATGAGAAATAAAGATTAGAAGGCTCCTTGCCATGTGTGGAAAATTGGTTTAGCCATGAACTCATGCTGAGGAAGTATCATTCGCAACAAATTCTCCTTGGAGCCCAGAAAATCTTTTCACAATGATAGAAGAGTAAGAGACAAAATGGCTACCAAATACACATGGCAAAAAGCACTGACAGACTGGAGAAAGGAAAACAAAAACAACTAAAATAAAAATATCTTTTTTTTAATGAAGAAAAACAAAAAGCATGCAAATATACATGTTCTCAACATTGTAGAAGTGTCATGTATACATGATGACATGTGTTGATTTTCACACAGCTTAGTTTCAGATAACCATCACCATAATAAAGATACACCTTATCACAGAAAATTCTTTCATGTTCATCTGCACTCAGACTCCACCTCAAGTTCCCTCATAGCACCCCCAGCACCTCTACTGCACGTTTGTCTGAGATTTTATATAATCATTGTCACAAAATGTGCATATGTTTTCTTTCTGACATATTTTCTTAGTGCAGTATATTTGGAATTCATCCATGCCACTGTTGGTAGGTAAATAGGTTATGTACATAAATAGACATATGTAAATACATTGCTGTTGTAAGAAATTGCTCAGGATGTTGAGGTGTCATGTGGGAATAGGGACACCAACTGGAAAGGAACACGGCATGGCAAAGTTTACTTCTGCAGAAGGGTGCACCATCAGTCAAAACTCTGGCAAGCAAGCACCTAGTGCAGGCCTGCTGCTCCCTTTTTATCCCTAATCCATCAGGTCCCGCCCCTCTGCTCTGATTGGCTGAGCTCAGGTTCACAATCTGCATGCAAAAGGATGTAACTAAAATTCAAGGCACTTCTAACAGGATCTCTTCATTAATGTGCAACAGCAAAAGAATGTACCTATAATGCAATTAACAAGGTTCAAGTCACCTGGCCAAGGCAAGAACTTTTAGAGAAACAATTCTCACAAGATTAACAGAAAAGAAGCAAGCTGCTTTGATAGAAAAGACCTCTTTCTCCCAGGGTCCTCTGTCATTGTATTGTAACATCAGGGTTATAGCTTAGTTAGTGACTCAATTGGTATAGAGTCTTTGGGTTCTCTCTAGTTTGAGATATTATTAATAAAGTGGCCATAAATATTCAAAAAGCTTTCTTTGGGGGGGGAAATACTGGGGTTTGAAGTCAGGGCCTTGATCTTGCAAGACAGGGGCTCAGCCACTTGAGCCATACCACCAGTTCTTTTTGCTTTAGTTTATTTTACAGATAGGATCTGGCACTTTTGAGCAGGGTGGCTACCTCCCTAGTAGTTAAGACTATAGAAATACACCACCACATTTAGTTGGTATTTTGAAAAAAAAAGTTTCATTAACCTTGTTTTTCATTTTAACATTAAACCATAATCCTTCCACATTTGCAGCTCCCATACCAGGGATTACATGAATGTGCTATCACACTGGTATGTACCTGGTATGCTGTAAATATTTGTATACAATGTATAGATGTATGCGTTCCTTTCTCTTCAGCAAATATTTAGGTATAAAATTTCTGGATGTAAGATAAATGTTTAGCTTCATAAGAAGCTGTCAAAATATACTCCAAAGCAATGTGTTAGAGTTCTGGTTTCCTTTGGTATTTGAAAATACCAATACATGGTATTTAAAACTATTTGATTCTAGATAATCTAGTGGATGTGTTCTGAAATCATGTGGCAGTTTGGTTTGACTTTTTCAGGGTTTTTTTGGGGGGGGTCTGGAAAGTATTTGCTTATATTTCTGCTGGATAATAGAGCACTTGTTTTCTTGCTTGAATGGGAAGGAATATTTTGTTGTCAGTTTTGGGTAACAGAGTGAGTGGTCTGGACAACATAACTTCTCTGTAGATCTTGACTCCTTTATCCATCTTCCAGGGGCTCTGTGTCTCAGATCCTGAGATCCCTTAGGGGACAGTTGCACCCTGGATGGCCTGTCACTCTGGGCATCCTCTTCTAAGATGCTTAGCCCCCAACTTCACCTTAGTGTCAAAATTTTACTCCTCCTTTGTCTCCTACCTTGGCTATTACTCTTCAGTTGTATTTCGCTTTGTGATTTTTTTTAAAAGTTCCTTTAGTAGTTCTGGATTTTGAACCCAGAAAATAGCAATTGTATATAAGCACCAACTCTTGAGTTATAATCCCAGCCTTTTTTAAAAAAATATTTTTTGGATAGGGTCTGGTTTTCTCTCTCTTTCTCTCTCTCTCCTCCCTCCCTCCCTCCCTTCCTCCCTCCCTCCTTCCCTCCCTTCCTTCCTTCCTTCCCTCTTCTCTCCCTCTCTCTCTCCCTCCCTCCCTCTCCCTCCCTCTCTCTCGCTCTCTCTTTCTTTCTTGCTTGCTTGCTTGCTTTTCTTGCCTAAGGATGAGCTTAGGCTGTGAGTCTCCCATTTATTTCTCCTTATTGTTGGGATCACAGGCACATGATATTACACCTGTCTTGTGTTAGTTCAAAGAGCAGTTCCTCCCATCTCTACCTCGTGAGTAGCTCGGATTACAGGTATGCATGACTGTGCTTGAACTTAACCATATATCTTTCAGTTATTTCAAGAGAGAGACAAAGAAAGCATCAATGTTCAGTTTTCTATGTTTTTATTCTTTCCTTCCCTTTGCAAAACCTTCCTACTATCACACTGAAGTTAGTGGCGACACAGCTCAAGTTCTCCTTCAACTTAATCCTGATTGATTTTAAATGATTTCAAACAAAGCTTCCTTCCTCCCCTCCCCAGACTCTGCCTGCTTGGGATGGCATGGGCTCTCCAGGCTGTCTCAGACTTCACAGCAATGCCATCTTCTGTCTCTGGCTGCTTCCTGTGTGGCTGTGCATGAAATGAAGTCAATTGGCCAGGAGTGGGGGGGTGTCAGCATATTTCATTTCTGGTAGATGTGAGATGCAAATTCTTCCAGCAAAACTCCATGAGGACTTGGAACTTCTCCTCTATAATAGCAATGTGTTTCTGGAAGGGATCAACTGAGTGCTGTGTTGGCTCCTGACCTGGGTTCTCTACCAGAGAAAATGTAGAGAGAAATAGCTTTTTTAATGCATTCTCTGGTTTCTTTTATTCTAAGAAGCTTTCATTCTGTCTAGTGTGTCAGCAGGGAGAACATTGACCTGTTTCTTTTTTTGTTTCATTTTATTTTGTTGTTGTTCCAGTACTACGCCTTGAACTCAGAGCCTGGGTGCTGTTCCTGAGCTTTTTTTTTTTTTTTTTGGCTCAAGATTAACACTTTATCATGTGAGCCACAGTTCTGCTTTTGACTTTTTTTTTTTGGAAACTGATTGGAGAGTCTCACAGATTTTCCTGCCTGGGCTGGCTTCAAATCATAATCCTCAGATCTCAACCTCCTGAGAATAGCTAGGAGCTATATTCCTAGCTCCTGTTGCTCATTCTTTTAACAAATCCACCCTCTTCTATGCCTGGTGCTGTTTGAACACCAAAGATGTAACAGTGAATAATACAGATAAAACATGTTAACATTCTACTAAAGAGCCAATGACAAAAATAGGGTGAACAAGTGAAAATTTAATAGAAGAGTGTCAGTTAATGGAAAAGAAATTAGGGGATAAACATCAGCAGAATTATACCTGTAAGTAGTTTTCATGATTTGCATTATTGGGTAATTGGTACAATAAAGAAGCAAACCATGCTTGTAATCAAAGACCTTATCTACCAATCACATAAGTTATGTTCGAATTACTACTGTATCAACTAAGAAGGTCAGAGGGTGAGGGGCCAAAGTTTTCTCCATCAATGTTAACTTTGCCTATTTTATCCTCACACACTTTCAGCAATATGATCACGTATATGAGAGTCCCTAACCTGCTTTAAGGCTGAATTAATGAGTAAGTCTTGTAGCCTATGGGAACCCTTCACTGGTGAATGAGTTCTAAAAATAAATATTGCTTAACTGAGAAAAATGAAATTTTAAGAGATGGTGTGAATATTCGGTGGCAGTCTTACACATGGTTGATTTTTCCACCCAGTGCCCGAAGGGGTGGATGTATCTGATTTCTGTTTTAATACTTGTTTGAGGCAAAGGACAAAAATTGTTGACAAGTCTCTGTCACCATTAGTTCTCATATTCTTTTTGTATTTGACTTGATTTAAAGTAGATGAGTAATTTGTGGATTTAATATTGCATACAGACAGGCATTTTTTCACCTCTGTGTCATGAAATTATGAAATTTGTTTAAATCGCTGATAAAATTCTTTTCCGTGAATGTTGCTAGGAAAATCTGGTATGCTAAGTTATACAATGCTGCTTGTTCAAGACATTTTTCCCTTTTGCTTTTAGGAAGATGAAATTTGAAGACCAAGAGCTGTTTAATAAGAAAAGTGGATCCCTATGGAAATCTATGTCCTAAAACTTGTCAATATAATAAGTGATAGATAAGAGACATTATTCCTAAAGAGAGAAATCAGGGTGTCATCATGGAACTTTAAATGAGCAAGATTGTGCTGGACAATCCAGATTGGGTACATGTAATCACAAAGGAGAGGGCATAGGAAGAGATCCCCAGAAAGAGTACCAGAAGGACAAGGCCTGACCTTGGTGCTTGAGGACAAAGGAAGGGGCCATGAGCCAAGGAAAGAAGGTGGCCCGTACAACGAAGAAGCACTGACCCAGATTCAGAACACCCTACCCCCTCCC
>NW_012279098.1:0-4390 GCF_000151885.1 Dipodomys ordii
CAGAGGGGTTACAATTACATGGGCAGGATAATGCATACATTTCTTACCAAGCATTGCAGCCTCCTCCTTTGTTTACCCTTCACATCCCTTCCCTACCTCCCCCCTACCTCCCCACCACCCAATCCTCCCCCTCCCCCCCACTCCTGAACTTCTTAACTTCCAAAACCATATATTCCTTATAAACTACCTCTTAACTTCCAGATCACTATATTCTTTACAAATTACTTCTTAGCTTCCAGAACATTATGTTCTTTAAAACCTACCTAGTTTTAGATATTTTGTTATAGTAACAGAAAACAGACTGATACTATGTTTGTAACTTCTTTTCAAAACAGTGGAAAGAATGTATATCACCTATCAATAGCTAGCTATAGGTAGATAGATAGATAAATAGATAGATTAGATAGATAGTTATACCTACATATATACAAAGAGAGAGGGGGGGACAAATATTAATAATGACTAACCTAGATTAAAGACACATCAATGACTCCTTGTATCATTCATTAATTGTAGGTTTGGAAAAGCTTTTAATAAAAAAAAATTTAAAAGCCAGGTGCCAGGTGGCTCATGCACGTAACTCTAGCTACTCAGACAGCTGAGATCTGAGGATCGAAGTTGAAAATCATCCCAGTCTGGGAAGTCTGTGAGATTTTATCTCCAATTAAACACCAAAAAGCTGGAAGTGGAGATGTGGCTCAAGTGATAGGGTATTAACATTGAGCAATAAAGCTCAGGGGCAGTGCCTAGGCCCTGAGTTTAAGCCCCAGAACTGGAACAAAAAAAATAGAAAAATTGTATCTATAGTCTTGTGGGTTTTTTCCTTGAATTATCTTTAAGCAGTTGTACAATTCAAGTTTGTGAGTGCAATGCTCACAACTCCACCCCAACTCCATCCCAAACCATCAATTTTCCTGGCTCCACTTTCATAGATGTACATTTACCCATTCATCCTCTCTCCTGTCTGTCCCTGCACCTTTAAAATGTTATTCATTCCATTTCTTAGTGGGAAACATTTGCATACTGTCCAATTGTCCATTAAAAAAAACTAATAAGGAAAGTTTGGAGCATAACTTTATAATCATGGCCAAGTTCACTTGCGGATCATTTTTATACATTCATTTGTAAACTCTAATAAGGCGTTTTAGGGCTGGCTGTTTCATGTTTTCTCCTGATGGGGCCCTTCCTGTTCTTCTTGCCATTGTGTTTCTTCTTATGGCAATTGTTGTCTTTGCCATGTTCCTTGGCTGCTTCAGCTCGCATCCACTGCTTAATAGTGAGACTATGTGGGCTGACGCAGACTCTTCTGCGCTTCACATGAAGGCTGCCAAGAAAGGAAGATAGTGATCACTGATGGAAAAGACCGATCACGATGCCCTCTACACATAAATGCATCATTGAACTCTTTGAAGATGACAGTGAAAGCAAATAAATAAAAGACAAAAAAATACAAGCACCCACAGCATAGTGATGTAAAAACAGCCCCACTTCTGGACACAGCATTCTTAGGGAGTACACTCTAAAGCCGAACATCAGGAATGTCAGTTTTGACTCTTCCCTGTTGCTGGAGTCCTGAGACATCAACAGACAGTATCAAAAGGAGGAGAAAGAGGTAAAAGTGGTAAGAACAAACAAAAAGAAAAAAAGAAGAAGAAGCAGAATAAGGAGCAAGAGGAAAAAGAGAAAAACAAACTATAATATAAATAAATAAATAAACACAGAACTAGCTGGGCAATGGTGGCTCACGCCTATATTCCTAGCTCCTCAGGAGGCTGATTTCTGAAGATCACAGTTTCAGAGCCAGACCAGGCAGGAAAGTCCGGAAAACTCTTATCTCCAATACACCACCAGAAAACCAGAAGTGGCACTGTAGCTCAAGTGGTAGAACGTTAGCCTTGAGCTGAAGAGCTGAGGGCAGCACTGCCCAGGCCCAGGATTCAAGCCCCACAACCATAAAAACAAAACAAAAAACAGAACTAGTCTCTTCCTTGCTCAAGCTTTATCTAACAAAATCCATCTCATTCTCATGACCCATCTCAGACACTGCTGGCATTTCTGAATCTTCTGAGCTCTTCTTTTTCCTTTCAGTCTCTATGGTGAGAGTTACTTCTCTCCTGGCACTTAGTTTAATAAACATAGTTTAGTACTATGTTTTTTATTTAGATTTGTTTTTGTGTTTGATTTACTATGTTTTTGATTCATTACATCTCTCCTTCTAAAATGATACTCTTTGAGGAAGGAATAATCTTTATTCACAGTAGGAACTGTAATTCATTGCAGATATAAAGTGAATGTTCAACAAAACAATGCACTAAAATATTTTGGGGATATTAAAGCTTAAAATAATATAGATTTATACCACAGCTCAAAATTTATTTTCTTTTTTGTCTTTATTGCCCCATCATACACATCCATTAATCTTTTTCTCTCTTTTTTATTAGTGCGTATCAATTCTTTTTTTGGGTGGGGGTTCCTGTCATGGAGCCTAAACTCTGGGCCTGGGCGCTGTCCCTCAGTTCTAGAGCTCAAGGCTAGTGCTCTACCACTTGAGCCACAGTGCCACTTCCAGCTTTTTTCTTTTTGCTTATGTGGTGCTGAGGAATCGAATCCAGGGCCTCAGGCATGTAAGGCAAGCGCTCTACCACTGAGCCACCTTCCCAGCTCCTAGTGCATATTAATTCTGCATAGGAGTTTTATTCAGATATTTCCATATATCCATATAATGTACTTCAATCAAGTTTACCCTATTATTCTTTCTTATCCCAGTCTCTCTCATTTTTTATTTTATTTTTTTTTGGTCTGTCATGGGGCTTGAACTCTGGGCCTGGGTGTTGTCCCTCAGCTCTTCAGCTACCACTTGAGCCACAGTGCCACTTCTAGGTCTCTGGTGGTTTATTGGAGATAAGAGTTTCATGGACTTTCCTGCCCAGGCTGGCTTTGAACCATGATCCTAAGATCTCAGCCTCCTGAGTAGCCAGAATCTAGAATTACAGGCGTGAGCCACTAGCGCCTGGCTTACAGTCTCCCTTTTTTAAAAACCAATTTGAATGGGTGCTGAATTCTATCTTTATACATGTTTATAAACATGTTCCCTCTCTTTACCTTTTCCTTTCATCCTCCCTTACCCCCCCGATCCCCACGCCCAAAGTCTTTTTTTTTTCTTTTACATGTAGTTCTTTATAGTTTTCAGGGCATTTTTATATTTCACATGATCCTTACAACAACCTCATAAACTAGGCAAGATATGAAAATTATATTTTACAGTCCAGGCAGCTGAGTATAGCAGGGACTGAACTGATGGGCTCCATTTTGAATCCATCCGTCATCTTTTGGAGAGCCTCCATCTAAAGCCTTCACAGAAATGTTGTAAAGCACTCCTGAGGCCAGATTGTCCTAAGGAGTGCTGGCTTGCACAACAGTTTGAACAGGTTAGTTCCACCTAAAAGTGTGGTTATTCCACCTACATGTTGCATTCTGTCCAAAAAGGATGGTACAAGACAGGGTCTTCAGTTATTGACATAAATAGTCATCATAGGACCATGAGAGAAAAAATCAAATGATAGTTGGCTGCCAGAAATAGAAACTTCTACTTGTCTTATCCGCAAGGGAACTTGATATTGCAATTGCTCAAGAGGCCATGTTTTATGGGGCTGTGTTCCATTGTTCTTACCATGTTTACTACATCCTAAAAACAACTTACAATTGCCTATATCCATATTTCATAACCTGCTTGGAATCATCCATCTTTACCACCCCTAGCACTGCTCTCCATATAGGACAACTCATGTGGGCAGAAAGAGATTGTCCAAGTAAAGGGTCTTCTAATCGTTAGGGGCTTCCCTCCCAAAGCAAACTTATGACTGGAGGACACACTTTGTGGCCATATGTCTGCCAACATAACTGTTATAATCCCTTACATTACCTTGCTCACAGTTTCCAAGTCAGAGACTTGGCTAGGTGAACCAGCTTTCACTGGATGTGTTAACGAAAACAACAAAGACGGGCCTCTTCCATTGTATGAACAGAAATGCATGAGACAAATGCGTTTCTTCTGTTAGTCTACCAATTAGGAAAATAAGTGATCAACAAAACATGTGACCACTTGTCTTCCAAAAGATAGGTGAAAAGGACTAACAGGAATTTTGTGCTTTCCTAATTATAAGTCTTAGCACATCCACCCTCATTTGACCCACATACAAGCCACTGAGAGAGACTGCACAGGTGTTCTTCTCAACTAATGAATGAGCAAAGCAAATCTCAATGTGTTCAAGCTTCAACATTTAGTAACTAGGAAGTGGCGCTGTAGCTCAAGTGGTAGAGTGCTCGCCTTGAGCTGAAGAGCTGAGGGACAGTGCCCAGGCCCAGAGTTCAAGCCCCACGACCGACAAAA
>NW_012279099.1:0-3282 GCF_000151885.1 Dipodomys ordii
CCAGAGTTCAGGCCCCACAACTGGACCCCCCCAAAGAAAAGAAGAAGGAAGGAAGGATAAGGAAGAATGATAGGAGGGGCAAGATTGATGGGTTACTGTATATACCTGTATGGGAATATCACAATGAAACTCCTCATACAACTAATATGCTGATTTTAAAAAAATCCTAGAAAAGATAAAATTACCAAAAAATGCAAAAAGCAGAGACAGTAAAGCTAGTGAAAATTGTAAATGGTGCTGGCCTAAAATAGGGTAATAAGAGTAGGATTGAAGACATTGAATAAAAAGATTAGAGACACATTCAGGAGGTAAAGGCAGGGTTTAGGCTGGCACCCATGGCTCATGCCTGCAATCCTAGCTACTCAAGAAGTCGAGGTCTTGAGGATCACCGTTTGAAGCCACCCTGGGCAGGAAAGTCCATGTGACTGTTATCTCCAATTAACCACCAAAAGCCAGAAGTAGAGCTGTGGCTCAAGTGGTAGATTTTTTTTTAACCTTAACCAGAAAAGCTAAAGGACAACAAACTGGCTTATAGTTCAAGCCCAGTATACACACACACACACACACACACACACACACACACACACACACACACACACACGACAGGACTTGGTAATCACATGAAAGGATGGAGTGACAGGAGTCAGGGTACTGCTCAGGTTTCTACTTTAGGGTTATTCACTAAGGTAAGATACAAAGGACAAATGAGTTGTAGAGGAGGATGCCCTGAGCTGGGGAAAAGCTGAGGTTTTAGGTTTCTCTGGGATATTCAGCCAAAGCTGTGTAATAACCAGGTGAATGAATGAGTCAAGAGAAATATCTAGACTTAAGATATCAGTGTAGAGCTGGGAAGGTGGCTCAGTGGTAGAGCGCTAGCCTTGAGCTGAAGAGCTGATGGACAGCGCCCAGGCCCAGAGTTCAGGCCCCACGACTGGACCCCCCCCAAAAAAAGGTATCAGTGTAGGGGTTATCAACAATGAGCCTATAATTGAAGCTATGGGAGAGAATGAAAGAGCAGAGAGAAGAAGGAGGAAGAAGAAAAAGAAGAACAATGGAGGAAGAAGAGGAGGAAGAGGAGAAAAGGAGGAAGAGGAAGAGGATATGGGGGGAGTAGGAGGGGAGAAGAAGAAGGGGAATGAAGACAGAGGAAGAGGAGAAGAAAAAGGAGGGGAAGAGGAGGAAAAGGAAGAAGGGGGAGGGGGAGGAGAAGGAAGAGGAGGAGGAGGAGGACAAGGAGAAGAAGATAGTCACTACTACCAAATGCCACCCTGAAGTCAAGTAGGATAACCTCTGAAAAGATTCTATTGGAATGACAGGCTCCAGTGGTTCATGCCTGTAATCCTAGCTGCTCAAGGAGGCTGAGATCTAAGGATCAAAGTTTGAAGCCAGCTCAAGCAGATGCTTAGCTCCAATTAACCACCCAAAAAACAACAACAGAAAAAAATAAGAAGTAGAGCTGTGGCTCAAGCAAAAAGGCCAGGGACAGCACCTAGGCCCTGAGTTCAATCTCCACTATCTGTGCACGCATGCACACACACGCACTCAGATTCTATTGGATTTAGTAACCAAAACTCTGGCAAAATAGGTAAGAGAGCAGTTTCAGGTGAGCAGCTGGGGCAGGTTAGAGAGGGTTGAAAAGATAAGTGGGAAGTGGAAAAATGAAGATAATTGAGTGTTGGAAAGTCTTGAAAAGTCTGTAGAAAAGGAAAAGAGAGAAGGGTGGTTTTGGTAATTGCTTGTCTTTAGACTGAATATGTTCAGATTCTGTTGAGGAGCAAGGGACAAATTTCTAAACTCGGTTGCAAGAAGTCAAGCACTTCTTTTTGATGGCTTGTTTGCTATATGGAATAGGAGGTAAGGGTTATCTGCTGAGGGGTAGTGGGGTAGATGGAGAAATTAGGAAGCCAAGGAGAGGGAAGATTTTATATGACCACTGGGGAGAATGGGAGAGAGATGATTAAGAGTGTAGTGGTGAGAATGGAAGAATTGACTTAGAGGGTTGTGGGGTCAGCACGGATAGCCTCATAGAAGCTAGAAAGTGGGTTTAATGTGGCACATATCTATGAAGTTGAATGGTTTTCTCCAGCAATGTTTAGCTGCTTGGGCCCAGGCATAGAAAAGATGGACAGTTGGACTGATCCAAGTTTGTGATGGGGAACTGAGGCTATTGGTAAGGGGCTGTGAGGTCTGGAAGAGTATAAAAGACAGGTCTGCTAGAGCCAAGCCCTAGGGAAACTCTAGAACATGTGGCAAGGCTTCTGGAAAAGAGGGTGATGGGAGAGCCAAAGAAGACCTGAAATGGGACAGATGGACAGATTTGGGGGGGGGGGTTGACCCTAGGAGCCTAGTACGGCACGGGGGTGGGGGGACCAGGGAGAGATGGGAAAGGCAAAAGGACAGATTTAAGGGGTTGAGTCTAGGAACGTGCATGGTGGAGGGGGGTACCAGGAAGAGACAGGAAAGGCAAGCTGATGGGTGAGGGTAGGAGGTGAGGATTTATAAGGAGCCTGAGGGCCCAGAGGGTGTTTGCAGCGTGGAGTGAAGCTGGCCCAAGCGAGGGGGCGTGGTCAATTGCAAATCCCGGGCGAGGGGGTGGGGCCCCGGTAACTGGGTCCCAGCGCCGCTGTGGCTGCGGCTGCCTCAGCGACGACTCCCGCCTCCCCACCCCCCTTCCCAGGACTTCTTCCCGCCCGCCGCCAAGAGACCCAGACTGAGGACAGTAGGGCCAGATCGAGGCCGTTCTTCTGCCTCCATGGCTGGAGCTTCGTCTTCGAGGACTGGCTGAAGGCGACCCCCGTAGCTCCAGCGCGAGGCGTACACGCGCGCCCCCAGGCCAGCGCAGTCTTCTCTTCCCTCCCTTCTCCACCCCTCCCCTCCTGCTCCGCCCCCAGCCTCCGCTGCGGCGGGAGGAAGAACCCTTTCCGACCAGCCAGGAGAACCCAGATCGATTCCCATTCGGGGAGAAAGAAGAGACCCCCACACTCGGATCCCAGTGGCTACTCGCCCCAGAATCACGGAAGTGGCTCGCCGTCCATCCGAGAACCCGCGCCCACTGCAGCCCCCCGACCCTCGCCCAGCCGCAGCCGCGTAGACAGCGCTCCCCAGCGTCCCCCCCCTCCCCCCGGCCTCGCCAAACCCACTCCCCGCTTGGGGCCAGGGCAGGCGATGCCTGGCAAGGCAGCGGCAGTGGCCGCGGCTGCTGCTGCTACTGCCATCGCTGCCACGGCTGCTGGCCCGGGTCGGGGGCTCCAGTCTCCGCTGTGGGGCTGAGCCCGCAGCCCC
>NW_012279100.1:0-3646 GCF_000151885.1 Dipodomys ordii
GCTTTTTTCTTTTTGCTTATGTGGTACTGAGGAATCGAACCCAGGGCCTCGAGCATGCAAGGCAAGCGCTCTACCACTGAGCCACCTTCCCAGCCCCATGAGTGCTTATTTTATGTCTAAGTAAAGACATAGGATAATGAGTGTCTGACCTGCAATAATCCTGTCAAAAGACAGGAGGAGTCCCTGTCTGCACTTATCCCAGTGATTCCTGATTTCCTGTTATCTACTTCTTGTAATGTGCCCTTTTGTTTATCTTCTTGTAACTTCCTTAAGAAAATCCTGAGCTAGGGATGTGGAGGTTAGGGGGAGATGCCTTCAGTTTAACCATGTCTGCAGATTAACTCATTTCTCACCCCATGGTGTTATTAAAAGACAATTGGGCTGAGCACTCATTATGCCTGTAATCCTAGCTATACAGGAGATTGAGATCTGAGGATCACAGTTTCAAGCCAACCTGGGTAGAAAGGTTCCCGTGAGACTCTTATCTGTAATTAACCACTCAAAAACCGGAAGTGGAGCTGTGGCTCAAAGTGGTAGAGCAAAAAGAGCATCAAGTACAAGCCCCACAATCAACCGAAAAAATAAAAATAAAAAGACAATGAGGTGACTCTGCATGGGTATATTTTTCATCTCTTGCTCTGGAATCTCCTGGGAGAACCAGAGCAGCAGCTTCTATGTGAGAGCTGGGTTTTGCCTTGTTCCACTCCAGGTCTGCTCTTTCTGAGTCAAGTGTGAATACCTTCTTGAGGTCAGTTTCCTTGTTACACATAAAAATAAACATAGACAAGGTCCTGACTATTTATCAAACCCTATGTATACAGTATCCAACAATTCTGTGAGGTTAAAAAGTTAGTATGGTCTTTGTTTTACAAATATGGAAACTAAAATCTGAAGAGTGTACTGGAGCCTAGGTTCTCATACCATAATGCTCCACTACTTCCTGGACAGTAATTCCTGCCTTGCACATCCCAGACACTTACAATGAACACAGCAAGGCATGTAATGGCACTTCTCAAAATCATTAAAGATTCTATAAATGTCACTTTATAGTATCTATTACAATCTCCTGCGATCATTTCAGCAAAGCCATATTGCATTAGGTGTTCTATTTTAAGGTGTACAAAATGCTACCTTTGAAAGAATATCAACTGAATTTGAATAGGATTAGATATTCCCTTCCAGATTTCCTGACAGTGGGTGTTCTTTAAAACAGAAAAACTCTAAAAGAGGTTAATTGATGGAAAGATGAAAATCTAATATGAACATAGGTTTAAAATAATAAGCTGTGTGCTTGTGAGGAGTAAGGGCTTGTGTTGGTGGTTCAGAAAATAAGCAGAACTGCTTATTTATCTGTGCACGTTATTTATACATGGGCCATATTAGTGTGGGAGGGAGCCCTGGAATGAACCTGTAAAAATGCCTGAGGGGAAGCCAAGAGGGTAGGTATCACAGATCATGTCAGGAGTGGTTCTGTATTTTCCTGCCAGAATATTCACTGGAATTCAAAACCAGAAACAACTATAACAGCAAAAGGCAGCACAAGAGCTGTACTAATTATGGCATTGTTACCAAATATCTAAGTAGGGCAACCTGAGGAAGTAGGGAAGGATTTTTCCCCACTTGTATTAGCATATAATAGTTGTAGAAAAGTATTTCATTGTGATAGTTCCATATATCCATACAATTACCCTAATCAAGTTTACCCATCGATTACTCTCATGTTCTCTTTTTCCACTTCTTAAAACCATTTCAACAGGCTTTATTACTCTATTCCCAAATAAGTATATAAAGTACTGTAACCAGGTTCACCCTCCTAGACCCTCTCATTTCCTGCCTGCTCACACTGGTGCCCACCCGTAAATAGAATCTGGTTAACATTCTTATCATTTGTTTTTAAGGACAAGATTCTCATGAGTGAGAACATATGATATCTATCACTAAGTCTTATTTCTCTTTGCATAATGATCTCCAGTTCCATCCATTTTTCTGCAAAAGACATAATTCAATTCTTATTTATGATTAAATAGTATTCCATTAGTCATATAGACCACATTTTTGTTTATCTGTTTATTAGTTGATGGGAACCTAGGTTGATTCTATATTTTGATTTTTGTGAACAGTGCTGCTATTAACGGATGCACAGGTATCTTATCTATACGTTGACTTACATTTGTTTTGGATATTTATGTCCAAGAATCGTACAGCAGAATCATATGGCAGTTCTGCCTTTAGTTTCTTAAGGAACTTGCACACTGATTAACACAGTGGCACTATAGCTTACGTTTCTGCCAATAGTGTATAATGTTCCCTGTCCCCACATCCTTATCAGGATTTGTTATTATTTCTTTTTGTCTGACTAGCATGGGATGGAATCTCAATAATATTTTGATTTGTGGGGCTAGGAAGGTGGCTCAGTGGTAGAGCACTTGCCTTGTACGCATGAGGCCCTGGGTTCGATTCCTCAGCACCACATAAACAAAAAGAAAAAAGCTGGAAGTGGCTCTGTGGCTCAAGTGGTAGTACGCTAGCCTTGAGCTGAAGAACTGAGGGACAGCGCCCAGGCCCAGAGTTCAGGCCCCATGACCAGACCCAAAAAAATAAAATTAAAAAATAATAATATTTTGATTTGCATTCCACAATTGTTCTCGTGTGCATTGGATACAATAGTTCTTTTGAAAAGTGTTCAGTTATTTTGATCACAGAACTATTTATTTAGTGCTTAATGTTGTGAGCTTTTTATACATCCTAGATATTAATCCTTTATCTGATCAATAACTAGCAACAATATTTTTCCCATTCTTGTGATGTAATATTTTCCTTTGCTGGGCAGAAGCTTTCAATTTGATGTGTCCCATTTTTCAATTCTCTTTATTATTTTCTGACAATTTGGGGGTTCTACTGAGGAAAGCTTGACTATGAATATATACTTAAAGTTTTTCTTTATGTTTTACTATGGTAGTTTCAAAGTTCCTAGTCTTAATCAAAACCTGGGTGCTGGTGGCTCATTCCTATAATCCTAGTTCCTGAGGCGGCTGAGATCTAAGGACTGACGTTCTAAGCTAATCCAGGCAAACAAATCTGAAATACTCATCTCCAATTAGCTAGAACTGGAGGCATGTCTTAAGTGGTTGAGTGAGAGCTATGAGTTAAAAAGCCAAGCAAAAGTGTGAGGCTGTGAGTTCAAACCCCAGTACTGGCACAGGAAAAAAACTGATACATTTGTGAGTGATTATTGTACAAGATGAGAGACAGGTGTCTGCTCTCAGTCTTCTACATGTGGATATCAAGCTTTCTCAAAACCATTCATTGAAAAAAAATTATCTTTGTCCAATGTTGTTTTTTGCTCTTTTTGTCAAGCATCATATGTTTGTAGCTGTTTGGTCTTTTTTGTGGATCTGATGTTCCATTGATATACACATCTGTTTTGTGCCACTAATGTGCTGTTTTTTGTTTGTTTGTTTTGGGGTTTTTTGTTGTTTTTTTTTTGTCAGTCGTGGGGCCTGAACACTGTGCCTGGGTGCAGTCCCTCATCTCTTCAGGTCAAGGTTAGGACTCTACCACTTGAGCCACAGCGCCACTTCTGGCTTTTTCTGCTTATGTGGTGCTGAGGAATCAAACCCAGGGCCTCATGCATGCAAGGTAAGCA
>NW_012279101.1:0-1655 GCF_000151885.1 Dipodomys ordii
GGCCCCGATGGCATGGCGCCCTTGGCCTGGGCCAGGCCTCCGCGCCCCACCCGCGCCTCCGCGTCGCGCCGCAGACCCCCCTCGTGCCTCCCTCACCTCCCGCCCAGGGGTCGTCTCCACAGGTGTCCCAGCCACCCTCCCTGCTGCGGAGCCGGCGGCGCCCGCGAGGTTGTCAGCGCCTGTCCACCCGCGCGGTCCGAGGCTCCCCTGCCTTCCCTCACCTGAGCCCCGCTCCCAGCATCCCGACTCTCCATGTTTTCTCAGCGAAATGCTTCCAAGGTCTCTGCCACCCGCTGCCCTTCCAGGGTCCCTAGTTTGATTGATTCCACTTCTCCATGGTGAGAGTATCTGCTTTGGTACATCTAGGAGGCGCGTGGCTCTCCTTCCTTGAGGACTTGTCAAATTAAACATTCGGAACCCCAAACTGCACGTCTCCCCACCTTTTCATCATACCCACACAAACTCTCTTCCAAAACCAAGACCTGAGATCTAGACCCCCACCTTTGTGCGTGTGTGTATGTTTGTGTGTGCACGTGTGTGTGCGCGCCAGTACTGGGACTTGAACTCAGAGCCTGGGCACTTTTCCTTAGCTTTTCACTCAAGTCTGGCACTCAATCACTTTAGCCACAGTTCTTTGGTGGTTACTTGGAAATAAGAATCTCATGGACTTTCCTGCCCAGGCTGGCATTTTCAATCCTCAGATCTCAGACTCCTGAGTAGCCAGGATTGCAGGCATGAGCCACAGACGCCCAGCTGACACCCAACTTCTTTAGGTCCCACAGCTCTCCCTCTCCCCTGTGCCAAACTTGTCTGTGCAGTACCTCTGTGAGGCCCAGGGGGATGGTGTTGGCCACAAATCAAGAGTTTTATGAATAATGAGACATGTGGCTTACAGCACCTCCTATCTGAGAATCTAACTATGTATAGCCTAGCTGTTAATTATTTTGCCTTCTGTCACTCACAGATCTTAAGGAAGTGTGCCTGATCTGCCACTGGGTAAATTGAGGCACTGGCTATGTGGGTAAGGGATCTGGAGGCAAGTCAGAGTTTCTCTTTGGGTTTTGTTCCAAGGCTCTTAACTCCCTGCTACAACCCCTGGCTCTTGTTCCTGGCTCTGGAGGCTAAGTGATAACTGATCTCTTGTGCCATTAAAGTGCCAACGCTTCCTCAGATTTAAAACAGGACTTTGAATCATAAATAAAAGTGCTGGCTGTTAAGTGCCAGTGTGTCATTCGTGGCTTCCTGGTGGAGTTAGTGGTCCTTGTAGACACAGTCACTTCTGCTGGATGGAGATTTCATTCATCTAGTACTGAGTGCTTTCCATGTACCCAGACATTCCATGCTCCAGGGCTTCAGAGGTGAAGGCACAATCTCAGCACTCCTGGAGATGGCATTCTAAGGAGGAAGGAGGATGGATGATAAAAGAACGAATGAGCTGATAAGTAGACAAAATGATCTCATTAGTGATAGATACCTGATATGAAGGTGGTGGTTAAGGGCCAGAATGTTAAGCATCTGTGTGTTAAAACAAAAAAAAAAGATTTTGTAGGCTATTTAGATTTTATCCTAAGTACAGTTAAGAATGCACTGGAGTATTTTGAGCAGAGAGCTATAAAAGCTGGTGTGTGTGTGTGTGTGTGTGTGTGTGTGTGTGT
>NW_012279102.1:0-1370 GCF_000151885.1 Dipodomys ordii
GGTCGTGGGGCTTGAACTCTGGGCCTGGGCGCTGTCCCTCAGCTCTTCAGCTCAAGGCGAGCGCTCTACCACTTGAGCTACAGCACCACTTCCGGTTTTCTGGTGGTTTATTGGAGATAGGAGTCTCATGGTGTCTCCTGCCCAGGCTGGCTTTGAACTGTGATCTTCAGATCTCAGCCTCCTGAGTAGCTAGGATTACAGGCGTGAGCCACCAGCGCCCGGCAAGATTACTTTCTTGACCCATTAATGACAGGACTCACTTTGAGACTTGCATTGGTGTATGGGATGCCATGGATATGTGAACACAAAGGTTTTAATGGAGCTTGTGTGATTTGGTGATTGTCAGGAGACTATCATCCCCCTAAGTGACCCCCACCTATAGCCTGACCTGGATGTAATAGACCTGATTCAGCCTTAAGCTAATCCCGAATGACCGGATCCACTTGTTTTCAAGCTTAGCTTAACTGCTCTTAAACCTGTACTAGAACAAATGCTTCTTCACATTGACATAAGTCAATGAGCTTAGGTGATAGTTTACTGCATGGCATTCTTTTAGGCAGTCAATGGCTGCATCAGGAAGTCTGAAACTCAGCAAAGAAATCTAGATGATAAATTAAGTTTTGAGAATCATCAACTCGTAGAAGATAGCTTGTTTGCCCATTTCCTCATTTTCTCAGCACATATTTAGTACAAACTTACCCTGTACTTAATACTTGTATTCGTTGGTATGGAAGAAAATGTCTAAGATCTTCATGGCAATAGGTCTCCTGGCAGCTTTCCCAGAGAGAATTTATTTACAGAGCAAGATGAGGAAGATCACAACAACCTTGGGGATCACTAGCCCATGAAAGAACATCCAGAGAAGTAACCGGAGACATGGGTAAAGGAGGTGTTTCAGGAACCAAAGAAAGAGAGTAAGTGGGGACTGGTCATAGAGCAGAGAGGGACGGTGCCTGAAGAATAGTCCTAACGTTAGAATGGGTCATTGCTGGTCTGGGTTCTAATAAAATGATTGGTCAGGACTAGGAAAGTAGTGCAGAGAGCTAGATGTTGCATCTACGTTGATCTGCACAGTCTATCGTATACAGAATACTATTGATTATTTATTTCTCACTGTTCTCAAGGCTGGAAATCCAACATGGAGGTGCAGCACGTCTGGTTTCTGGGGAGGACTCTCTTCCTGAATTGTGGACTACTCGTGGAACTTTATATGGTCTTTCCTCGTGCAGAGAAAGAACTCTGATGTCTCTCCTCTCTTTTTTCTTCCCGTACTAGGGTTTGAACTCAGGACCTCATGCTTGCTCAGTTTGCTTGCTGATGCTCCATTCACTTGAGTTCGTCCCTCCATCCCTCTGTCTTCCTTTTTTTTT
>NW_012279103.1:0-1324 GCF_000151885.1 Dipodomys ordii
ACACACACACACACACACACACACGAGCCTTCCAGTAACTCAACTATAGAGGTCTATGACTCTCATGGTACGATTTTATCTAATCTACAAAGGATCATATCAGAAAACATTTGAAAATACTTTTTTTTGGTCGGTTGTGGGACCTGAACTCTGGGCTTGGGCACTGTCCCTCAGCTCTTGAGCTAAAGGCTAGCACTCTACCACTTGAGCCACAGTGCCACTTCCAGCTTTTTCTGCTTATGTGGTGCTGAGGAATCGAACCTAGGGCCTCATGCATCCAAGGCAAACATTCTACCACTGAAATACTTTTAATGACAGTCATGTGTACACATCTTTCACATAAATTAGCTGAGTGATTCTCACTGACAAGGCAGACATTAGCTCTATTATTACAGACAAAGACGCTGGGATTACATGATATTGTGACTTGAATCACGTCATAACTATCAATGTACTCAGATCCAGGACATCAAATCTTCCTGGGTCAGCAACCAGGTTTTTTTTTTTTCTACTATGACACATAGTACCCATGGGATGTGGTATCAGATGTAAAGCATACATTCTGCATCCAAAAAGAGAACACAAGTTATTTACCCAATACCACAGCTCCTGAGAGTTGCAAATTTTCTATAGCTTTTCAGACTCCATCCAGCCCAGCAAGTGACAGCTACAAATCAATAAAAGACAATAAGACATTAGTCCTTTCCCCCAGGAACTAGGAACCCCCATATTTTGTTATATTGAGGTAGATACCAAGTTGTTCTTAGGATCTTAATTACTGAAGATGCTGGGTAATGAGGGTTTGAGGGAAGTATATAGCAAGAATAGCTAGTTTGTTGTTGTTGTTGCTTGTTTGGGGATTGACCTCAGGGCCTAGGCACTGTCCTTGAGCTTCTTTTGCTCAAGGCTGTACTTTACCACTTGAGTCACAGCACCACTTCTGCCTTTTTCTATTTCTGTGGTGCCAAGGAATTGAACCCAGGGCTTCATGCATGCTAGGTAAGCACTCTACCACTAAGCCACCTTCCCAGTCCAAGAACAGCTAGTGTTTATAGAAGACAGTGCATAATTACTCTCACTCAATAAATATGCATGAGTGATTACCACAAATCAAGGCGCAGAGCTAAGGTCTATAGATAGATAAGGTGATGAATAAATGCCGTCTCATAGACCTTATGGAGCTACAATTATGCTGCTACGTTTTCACACATTTAAGAGGTATTTATTGACTATACACTACAGTTCATACTTTAAGAGAAGGGGCTGGGAAGTTGGCTCAGTGGTAGAGCGCTTGCCTTGCATGCATGAGGCCCTGGGTTCGATT
>NW_012279104.1:0-1965 GCF_000151885.1 Dipodomys ordii
TCTACCACTTGAGCCACAGCGCCACTTCCGGCTTTTTTCTTTTTTCTTATGTGGTGCTGAGGAATTGAACCCAGGACCTCAGGCATGCAAGGCAAGCGCTCTACCACTGAGCCACCTTCCCAGCCCTACACCATTATATGTTATAGACCGTGATAGACAATTTGCTCCAGGAAAGTTAGAATGAGTTTATGACTTTAAATGAGCATCATTATCCCACAATACTGTGAAATTTGGGAAATTGTGTAATCACTTAAAAAAAACTTTCATGCGATTGTTTCTAACATATTTATAAGATTAATTCTTTGTTGCCTTGTATGTCCCTCCCCCATGGTACAACCCCTGCTTTCACGATATATGATGTTGGTATATGTGGAGGGGAAGGGAAAAAACAAATTGTTAAAACAGGGATACAGGAGGACCCATTGCAACAATGAGATGTACAAGTTGTTATGTCGAAAACGAACTTTACAACTTTGGTGGGGGGATGGGGGGGAGGATGGGAGGGGATGGGAAAGGGAAACAAAGGAGGAGGCTGCAATGCTTGATAAGAAATGTGCTCATTATCTTACCCATGTAATTGTAACCCCTCTGTACAGTATGTTCACAATAATAAAAATATAAAGGCACTACATATGAAAACCCATCAATGCTAAAAATGATCCATTCTGGAGAAAAAAAATACATAGTGCAGAGATACACTTGTAATGGCTACTTAACAGACATCGGTGAATTAAGATTGCATTTTCTATTGCATATTTTCTGGCATGTTCCACACAGATCACACACTATATATTGGATTTCCAGGATTTCTCCATAGGAAGAGTTTACATAGAACTCGAAGGTGAACTGGTACCTCTGACAGCTTCTTTTTTTTTGGGGGGGTTCCGGTTGTGGGGCCTGGGTGCTGTCCCTCAGCTCTTCATCTCAAGGCTAGCGCTCTACCACTTGAGCCACAGCACCACTTCCAGCTTTTTTCTTTTTTGCTTATGTGGTTCTGAGGAATCGAACCCAGGACCTCATGCATGCAAGGCAAGCGCTCTACCACTGAGTCACCTTCCCAGCCCAGCTTCTTTTATTTTTGTTGGTCATGGGGCTTGAACTCTGGGCTTGAACTCTGGGCCTGGGCGCTGTCCCTCAGCTCTTCAAGCTCAAGGCTAGCGCTCTACCACTTGAGCCACAGCGCCACTTCTGGTTTTCTGGTGGTTCATTGGAGATAGGAGTGTCATGGCCTTTTCTGCCCAGGCTGGCTTTGAACCGCCATCCTCAGATCTCAGCCTCCTGAGTAGCTAGGATGACAGGTGCGAGCCACTGGTGCCCAGCTCTGACAGCGTCTATTCTGCACCTTCGCCCAGTTTCTGCTCATGTGTTTTGCATGTTGGCTGCAGAAAGTCTTCCAACATTTTGCTGCAAGTCCACCATGTTCACTTCTGAAGGTTACGCGTGTTCTTTGATATCAGTGGGTTGAACTAATATGAGTCAAGATGTTACCACAGGTTTTATATGGCTACACGTGCCTTCCCACACACATGCTACTATTTGCTAGAAAGATCTGGTAATGACGTGCACCCGCCCGCCCGCCCGCCCGCCCGCCCCGGGTTCCAGCTCCAGCTCCAGCTCCAGACGTGCTCCAGGGAGGGCGGGGCCTCCGACTGTGTCTCCGTCCAGTATGGAGGCACCGGGGAGATCGCCATCCCAACCACACAGTGAAGGTCTCTCACACACCCCGCAGAGAGGCGGCACACGGCGGCCACCCAGGGCTGGGAGCGCAGAGCCCCGCGGTGCTGCATGGCGGCCTAGGAGCGCAGAGCCCCGGGGTGCTGCCCCGGCCAGCGCATGGCGGCCTAGGAGCGCAGAGCCCAGAGCCCCGGGGTGCTGCATGGCGGCCTAGGAGCGCAGAGCCCCGCGGTGCTGCCCCGCCAGCGCATGGCGCAGAGCCCCGCGGTGCTGCATGGCGGCCTAGGAGCG
>NW_012279105.1:0-1854 GCF_000151885.1 Dipodomys ordii
TTTTAAAGTTTTCATCATAGAGGTCCTTCACTTCTTTGGTTAAGTTAAGTGGCTCCAGGCTGTGAAACTCTTATTTCCAATAAACCAGCAGAGAACTGGAAGTGGCACTGTGGCTCAAGTGGTAGAGCTCTCGCCTTGAGCTGAAGAGCTGCAGGACAGTGGTCAGGCCCAGATTTCAAGCCCTACAACTGACAAAAAAAAATCTATAGAAGATGAATACTAAGCAATTTTATCCTTAAATCCACCAGAGTTTGGTAGCATATATCATGTAAATAACAACATTGGCCATACTTCTCGTTCCTTCTCTTTAAATACAGTTATTTGTTGCTTAATATAACCCTAATTTTCTCTAAGGCTGTGATGAATTTAACTCACCATAATTTCCAATAAGGGAGCCTCTTCCTTGAATATAAAATGCTTTGATGTGTCCAGCAAACTTTATTTTAAAAGCTCTTTCTCTATACTTCTATTCAATCGTTGATATTTATCTAGTAAAAGAGATTTACAATGTGTATTAATAAACTTCAGAAAAACTTACATTTAGTCCTTTGAATGTCTTTGTTTTTCTCTAGCTTGTCCTGTTTCATTTTGCAGGAAAAAGTAATATGTTATTATATTTAAGTAGTCATGCAAAGGAGTTGACAGTTCACAAAGAGTTTTATGAATACATCTTGATCAATGTCACCCCTTTCAACATTTTTTACCCCTACCCACCCCTTCCTTTACTCTTTTTAATTTTCTAGGATATACATTGCATTGTCTTCCTCTTCTCCTTCATTATTCTTCTCCTTGCCCTCACCCCCTCCATTTCAGGGAATAAATAAATAACAAACAACAAAATAAATGCCACTTCCTGGTATTTAGTTTGTTGAACTTTGACTTTGTTGTTCTAAGGAATTACATGATTTGAGTTCTCCCTTGAATCTACCATATTTCAGTTAATACATATGTATATGCTTTCATACCACCTAACCTTTTTATTTATAGCTACATCTACCTTCTTTCTACCTATAAAAGAAAACATGGATGCTTTGTCTCTCTGGGTCTGACTTGCTTCAGTTAACATGATATTTTATTATTTCTAAAGAAAAGGAAAGACCTGGAAGAATATATATATATGCATATATACATATATATATATATATATAATTTTAAGCAGAAAAATGTAGTAGTATGATGGTACTCTTAGGGAATATATATGTATATATGTGTATATATATATATGTATATATGTATATATCTCAATATTGCCCAAGAACAAAATTGTAACTTGATTGTTTTGGAGGTGGACTCTACCTCTGTTGTCTTTCATGCTGTACTTATAGAGAAAGTCTGTGTTATAGCTTTCTCTAACTGAAGATTACCCCCTTATAAACTATAAAAGGTCCCCTATAATTTCTGAACTCTGAAATATTATTTTCTCTTATAAAGATTAAAATCCATAAAATATATTGAATTTATTTTAGAGGGTGGGAAGGAGTTAATGGAGAATGATGCAGGGAATGGATAAAGTTTGATAAGGATACACAGGGATATATCATATGCATGTATGTGTTACAATGAATAGCCCCTTGTACAACTAATGAAATCTGATAAAAACTTTAGAAAATTATTAAAAGTCTCCTAAATTTGTAAATATAACTAGTTAAAATCATATTAATTGGGTATTAAATAATTTTATGAGAGACATGTACAGTTTTCCTGGTCATCTCAAATGCCAAAATTTCAACCTTCTCTTTGATATTTTTTTTGGGGGAGGGGTCCGGTCGTGGGGCCTGAACTCTGGGCCTGGGCGCTGTCCCTCAGCTCTTCAGCTCAAGGCTAGCACTCTACCACTTGAGCCACAGCGCCACT
>NW_012279106.1:0-2514 GCF_000151885.1 Dipodomys ordii
GGTTCAAAGCCAGCCCAGGCAGGAAAGTCCATGAGACTCTTATCTCCAATAAACCACTAGAAAACTGGAAGTGGTGCTGTGGCTCAAGCAGTAGAGCACTTGCCTTGAGCTGAAGTGTGCAGGAACAGCTTCCAAGCCCAGAGTTCAAACCCCATGATCAAAAAAAAAAAAAGAACCCTATAGATTCCTCTCCCAAGTTACTTGAACTATTCTGAAATTTTGGCAAAGTAGCAGGGTATAAATTAACCCACAAAAACCAGTAGCTTTTCTTTATGCCAATAATGAGAAAAGAAAGACTGAAATCAGGAAAGAAATTCCATTTGTAATAGCCTCAAAAAAAAAAACCCACTCAGAATTAACCAGAGATGTGTAGGATCTCTAAGATGAAAACTTTTAAAACCTGAAAAAAAGAAATTAAAGCATATTTAAAGAAATGGAAAAACCTTCCATGCTCCTGATTGGAAGACCTACCATTATGAAAATGGCAATACTGCCAAAGCTATCCACAAATTCAATGCAATACCCATCAAAATTCCAACAACATTCTTCAATGATAGAGAAGAAGCAGTCCAAAAATTCATATGGACTAACAGAAGACCCCAAATAGCAAAAACAATCCTTCACAGGAAGAATAGTGCAAAGGAATATCAATACCAAACTTCAAACTCTATTACAAAGCCATAGTAATAAAAACAGCTTGGTACTGGCACAAGAATAGGCCTGATAACATCGGTAACAGAATAAGTGAATTGGAAAATAGAACTTCAGAAGTCAAGGATAAAACAGAGGAGCTAGAAAATCAAAAGCATGGGAAAAACACTCAGAACCTACCTGAGAAGTCCAGAAATTGGCAGATTCAGCTAACAAATCAAAGCTATGCATAATTGGAATTGATGAGGGGGAAGAATTTAACAGTAAAGACATCAAAAACCTATTCAGTAGAATAATAGCTGAGAATTTCCTCCACTCTTAAGAGAGAAAATCTTACTTCAGTAGACTGGACCCAAGAAGAAACATTCCTAGATACATCATAGTAAAATCATCAGACATGAATAGCAAGAAACTGATTTTAAATGCTGCAAAATTAAAGAAAGTATTACAATGGAAAGCAAATTAGAATAACTACAGACCTCTCCACACAAATCCTCAATGCAAGGAGAGCCTAGAATGATATAATGCAAACACTGAAGATCAACTGCCAACCCAAACTGATCTACCCAGTGAAACTATCATTTACATTAGATGGTGAAACCAAAATTTTCCATAACAAACATTTAAGGAATTCATGATCACGACACCAGCATTACAAAGAATTCTAAAGGGAGGAATACAATCTGAAAAAAAAAATCAAACTCAAACACATCAAACAAAAATCACTAAAAGATCAATTTAGTAAACACAGGAAGAGAGAAAAAAACAAAATACAGGAAATTAAGAAAATGGCAGGAAACATGACACATCTCTCTATAATGACTCTAAATATTAATGTACTCAATTCTCTGATCAAAAGAAGATTAGTAGTTTTGACCAAAAATAAGATCCATCTATTGTTTACATTCTGTTTGGGATTATTTTTTAATTGATTAAAGCTTCCACTAATTATGATATGTCTTTTAATATATTACCTGTATGTCACATTTACTGAATAAATAAAATAGATATTAATCTCTGATCTTATATAAAAGAATTAGATAACCAACCCAGATGCCCCTCAGTAGATGAATGGATCAAGAAAATGTGGTATATATACACAATGGAATTCTATGCTTCCATCAGAAAGAATGGCATTGCACCATTTGTTAGGAAATGGAAAGGCTTGGAAAAAATTATATTAAGTGAAGTAAGCCAGGCCCAAAGAAACATAGGTCCCATGGTTTCCCTTGTTTGCAATATCTAGTATATGTCTGAGTCAAGCAGAAAAGGTCAGATAAGTTGATGTTAGGTGAAATGAATCCCAAGATAAGGACTCCAATTTTTTTTTCTTTCATATGATTGTTTCTAACACATTTATAAGATTATTTCTTTGTTGCTTTGTATGTCCGTCCCCCACAGTATAACCCCTGCTTTCACTGTATTTGATGTCGGTATAATTTGTGGGGGGGAAGGGGAAAAACAAGTCGTTTAAATAGGGATACAGGTGGACCCATTGCAACAACGAGATGTACAAGTGGTTATGTCGAAAACGAACTTTACAACTTTCCTGCGGGGGCGGAGGGGGGGCGGGGAGAATTGGGTGGGGGGCGGGGGAGGATGGAAAGGGGTGGGAAGGGGAAACAAAGGAGGAAGCTACAATGCTTGATAAGAAATGTACTCACTCACTATCTTGCCCATGTAATTGTGACTCCTCTGTACAGTATTTTCACAATAAAAAAGGGGAACAAAAGAATTTAGATAAAGACATTTGCAAAAATAACATACCTTTAAATATCAAGAACATCATAAAGGTTGTCAAGCTAACTTAGAATATAGACCTAATCCAAAACAAGAGGGAGGAGGGGGGGAGAAGGGGAGGAG
>NW_012279107.1:0-2327 GCF_000151885.1 Dipodomys ordii
TTTTTTTTTTAAATAGTATTATCTTTGAGTAGATGGGCAAAGGACTTGCTATGTAGCAAAGCAGTTTATGAATGCAATCTAACTTGATTAATGTCACCCCTTTCAACATTTTCACCCCTTCCTTCCCTACCTACCCCTTCCTAATTTTACAGGATATACCCTGGATTCTTGACTGCATTCTGCCCTGGCCTCCTATTCATTTATCCATCTTTTCTCCTTGATGATACCTCACCCCTTTTAAGTATCTGCTTCTTTTCTTTCAACATAGCTTTTTTCTAAAAAATAATGATGCTCTTTAAGTAGTTGTACAAGGGAGATGTCACTTAATAAAGCAGTTTGTGAATACAATGCATCCAAATCTTCTCATCTTCCTTTGACCCATCCCTACCCTTACTTTTCTTAATTTTGTGCTATATACAACGAATTCTGGACTGAATCCCTCCATTCATTGTCTACCCTTTTCCTCTTGCTCTTCCACGACTCTGGCAAGGACTCAATTCTTGGTTATTTTTTTTGTGTTTTCATTGGCCTTTCTAAAAAAATTGTACTATTTGAGCCCTACATAGCATCTCTGATAATTCAGTTTATTTATTTGGAACTGCTTGCATGCCACCAAGCAGAAGTGGTTATAGATTTATAGGCATATTCTATCTACCCCAATGAGAGAAACCACAAAGCCTTTGTTTCTCTGGGTCTAGCTTACTTAATATAATTAAGTAATATGGTAAGATTAAGAATGTATATAATGTTTGTATAATTCTTTCCAGGTTTTTCATGTCCTTAAGAATGGAAGTAATGGCTTCTTGGTGTCTATTTTATCAAACTTTGACTTTACCTTTCTAAGGAATTACACTATTTGAGTTCTCCTTAATTCTACTAAATTTTGGTTAATACATTTGTATACCCTTGCATACCACCCAAAGTATCCATTTATAAATTTATAAGCTAGATATAGCTTCCACATATAAGGGAAAACATTCATCCGTCATCTCTCTGGGCCTGACTTACTTCACTTAAAATAAATTTTTCCTGGTCTTTCCATTTCTTTACAAATGGTACAGTATCATTCTTTCTAGTGGATGAGTAAAATTCCATTGTGTATGTACACCATGTTTTCTCCATCCATTTGTCCACTGAGGGGGATCTGGGCTGATTCCATGGTTCATTCACCATGCTGTGGTGAGTAGTGCTGCAAGGTGAAGGATCTATTTCCAGCTCTCTTGTTTCCTGGCCAGATTCAATTGCATGAGCCGGTCCCAGATATCAGTTATCTAGAGACCCTACTCAACTCCATGTCACCTGAATCTCCAATGACAAGACCAATTATCTTACATAAGGCCTGGCATTTCAACTCACAAATATTTCTAATGGTTAGAAGCCAGATGCTTACAAAATTGGTTTCTGCTTAAATTCCTCGAACAACAGGAGGCAAGAATGATCACAGGAGCTCTCCAACACCCAACTATTCATGACATTGAAGTTTCTAATGCAACCCCATTACAGAGCTTGCTTCGTGTCCAAAGTGTCATCACCCAAATTAGGCTCAGGTGTGGATGCATGTGGCTCGTTAAGCAGATGTGCTCGGGCACAATTCTCCATCTGAGGATGAGGGAAGAAGCTGAGGAGGGATTGGTCTTGGCTTTTCCAATACCGCTCACCACAGGGATGGGCATAGATGCCAGCCGCAGACATTCTTGTTCCCAGAAAGAGAGGCTGGGAGGGAGAAAGAGATCAGAGCAAGTTGAAGCCCAGCTGGGCAAAATGTTGGATGTTCTTCAATCCAGTTTCTAGATCTGGGCATGCTGCCCTGTGCTCTGGTGCTCTTCCTTCTGGGCTCTGGGTTTCTTTCCCTGCTACTTTTTTTGCATGGTATAGGACATGGGTTGGGTGGCATTGGTCTTCTTGTTCAACTTCTTGGCCTGTATGAATCCAGATCAGTCCTGCAGTTTCTCTCATTTCCTTTTTCTCTCTGTTCTTTACAATCCCAGCTGTCCTAAGTTAGCAGTATTTGGGAAACACAAGTTTTCAAAAGTCTGTGGGCCTTTTGTGCATTTTCATTCAAGCTCCCTTCACGGGAGAAATTCACACTTGGAAAAGTTTTTCTAGATAAATCCTGTTCTGCCTTGTTTTCTCTTTGAGATGGTTTACACATCCCAGTTCCCAGGTGAGCTGTGGTTCTATTAAAGAATTCCATTCACCATCCTTTCTTTTTGTGACTGAACACGCTGCCTTTGATCTTTATGAGATGTTAACAAAAATGTAGTTTAGTTCCACACTCAACTTTACCTCTAAACTGGACTTTCTACCCAGAACAGGTTTTTTTTTTT
>NW_012279108.1:0-2675 GCF_000151885.1 Dipodomys ordii
AATGGAATTCTATGCCTCCATCAGAAAGAATGACATTGCCCCATTTGTTAGGAAATGGAAAGACTTGGAAAAAATTATATTAAGTGAAGTAAGCCAAAGAAACATAGATCCAATGGTTTCCCTTATTTGCAATAACTAGTATATGTTTGAGACAAGCTGAAAAGGTCAGATAAGTTGATGTTAGGTGAAATGAACCCAAAGATAAGGACTCATATTTTTTTTCTTTCTTGCTATTGTGTCTAACATATTTATAAGATATTTCTTTGTTGCTTTGTATGTCCCTCCCTCATGGTATAACCCCTGTTTTCACTGTATTTGATGTTGGGATAATTTGTGGAGGGGAAGGAAAAAAAAACAAATTGTTTAAATAGTGATACAGGTGGACCCATTGCAACAATGAGATGTACAAGATGTTATGTGGAAAATGAACTTTATAATTTTGGTGGGGGCGGGAGGGGGGATGGGTAGGTTTGGTAAGGAGAAACAAAGAAAGAGGCAACAATGCTTGATAAGAAATGTACTCATGGGCTGGGAATGTGGCTCAGTGGTAGAGCATTTGCCTTGCATGCCTGAAGCCCTTGGTTAGATTCCTCAGCACCACATAAGCAAAAAGAAAAAAAGCCAGAAATGGCGTTGTGGCTCAAGTGGTAGAGTGCTAGCCGTGAGCTGAAGAGCTGAGGGACAGCGCCCAGGCCCAGATTTCAGGCCCCAAAACCGGACCCCCGCCCCCCAAAAAAGAAATGTACTCATTATCTTGCCAATGTAATTGTAACCCTTCTGTACGGTATTTTCACAATTGAAAAAAAGAAGAATATCCTCCTTTGGTCTCACTGTGTGTAGATGCCTAGCAACCTGTGTAATTCATTATATCCCAATGTATTTTTTTTTTTTACCATCCAGTGTGTTTACTTCTAGATCTCTGTCTGTTTATTTATTTATTTATTTTGTCAGTGGTGGAGCCTGAACTCTGGGCCTGGGCGCTGTCCCTCAGCTCAAGGCTAGCTTTCTTTCACTTGAGTCAAAGAGTCACTTGTGGCTTTTTCTGCTTATGTAGTGCTGAGGAATTGAACCCAGGGCCTCATGCATGCAAGGCAAGCACTCTACCACTGAGCCACCTTCCCAGCCCCAGGATCTTTGATTGCAGGACTTGTGCTTCCCTGTGCCACTGGGGATGTAATAGTGTGCCCCTTTGCCCAGGAACTGGGCCTTTTACTCAGTTGGGATAACAGACACAAGTTATGGGATTAGAGACACAAGCCACTGTGCGCCGCCATTGAGTGAGATGAACTCTTCTGAACTTTTATGTCCATGATTTCATTATCTCTGTTACTCAAGAAGCTAACTTTTTACAGGCATGATCCTTTTTGCCTAGTAAGAAAATGACCTTGCCTTTCTTATTATACTCATGAGTTTATTCAGGATGATCATTTTATTATTTCACTTACATTGGAAGTGTCATAAAGTTAGGAATTGTCTTATATTTCTCTCTCTTAAACAATGCACAACATTGGACATAGAAACAGCCTAATAATGATTTTATGAAAGAGCTAATGGTTCATATATTTCACTGTAGCGCAATAAAGCAATTACACTGGTATAATACAGAAATATTGATACAGGGAACAGCCTGTAGTGCTCTATCACCATGGCTTTTCCTCTGAGTTGGTGGGGATAAAAATTCTTGTGGAGCTCTAGTGATAAGACTCAAACTTTCAGTAATGAGGGTAATACTACACAAGAAAAATTTCTGGTCCTTAAGTGCAATGGAATATTCTTCATTTTGCATCTGTATGTCAGTAATTTTCACAGTTCTTCACATTGAAATAAATTTCCTTCAATCATTTGAAGTAAATCTTGCATAAATGTGAATTCCAAGTTGATAAGTGTGTCTAGCTTCTATTAGTACTTTCAAATGTGTCAGCCGGGCTCAAGTAGATGTTTGCCATCCCTCTCTCTAACTTCTCTTAAATTCTAGGCAAAATATATATTATACCCATGTTCCAGGAAAATGATAGCTTAGAAATTTCTCCTTTATGTAAACCAATGAAACTGAGTAGAAGTCCATAAATTTAAGCCCACTAACATTTGGATATTTGAAATGCTTAACTACTATTGGTTTGATATGAAACTATAAAAGAATAGAAAAAGGGTAGGGTGTATTAGGGTCATGCTATTTGGCAAAAAGATCTGAGATTCAATATACTTCGTTATGAATTCCCATTCTAAAAATATAGCTTACTGATACAATTAACATCACATGGAATATATATTTAATCTTTCATTTCTAGCATTAATATCTAGTAAATGATCTTATGCATATTTGTGAATATTGATTTATATGTGTAGCCTGTTTCTTTTTTCGGAGCTTGTATCTTGTAGAAACTGGAAAGATTTCACTTCTCTTTTGTGTTCAAAACAAGTAGTTTAACAAGGAGATAATCTTATAAATGCATTAGAAACACATGCATGAAAGAAAAAAACATTAAAATACACATCTAACGGTTCATTTTCCTGACATCACATTATCTGACCTTTTCCGCTTGACTCATACATATACTAGATATTACAAATAAGGGAAACCATTGTATGTCCCTCCCCCACAGTATAACCCCTGCTTTCACTATATTTGATGTCAGTATAACTTGTGGAGGAGATGGGGAAAAACCAGTTGTTTA
>NW_012279109.1:0-1871 GCF_000151885.1 Dipodomys ordii
TCGACATAACGACTTGTACATCTCATTGTTGCAATGGGTCCACCTGTATCCCTATTTAAACAATTTGTTTTTCCCCTTCCCCTCCACAAATTATAACAACATCAAATACAGTGAAAGCAGGGGTTATACCGTGGGGGAGAGACATACAAAGCAACAAAGAAATCATTTTATAAATGTGTTAGAAACAATCACATGAAAGAAAAAAACATTTGAACATTTAAAAATAATTCTCTACCTATAAAAAAGTGGCCAAATGATGAGTTGTCTGTCCCTCACTTTGAATTAGCAGTAAATAGCTTTTATGAAACTTTTCTTTTCAGAGGGTGCTGGTACAGGGGCTTGAACTCAGAGTCTTGTGCTTGCTAGGCAGGTATCTACTGCTTGAGCCACTACCCCAGCTCTGTCAATAAGTAGTTTTTAAAACATTAAAAGAATAAGGTTTTAAATCCATATTAGTTATTTTTGCAGAGTTAACATGGATCTGGACTGAGAGATCAAAAAAAAAACCTGGTGAGTAGAATTAGAACTTGAACTAATGTGTGTGATATAAAAGAGTTGTGAGTATAATAGAGTTCAGAAGTAAAACACAGATGAGCATTCATTTAGCCCCTTCCATTTTCATGACAAGATGATAATTTATACATGTTAGACATGTAAGTATGTCTTTGTATGAGAAATAGAACTTGATTTTGGAGTTAAACTAGGTTGATACACACACAGAGGTTATTTTGCTATATATATATATATGTATATACACACATATATGTATATAAAACCTTGCACAGGGTTTTCATATCAATCATATGTGCAGGAAAACCATGAAGAAATACTTCTTTTTTTTCTCCCTAGAAATTACCGTGAATTGCTACAATATGAAACTTTGGGGGCAGGAGGGAGTGATACAGGGAGAGTTTAGAAAAGAAACACTTGGTGAAAGACTTGAGCTGTAAACTCGATGGCCAAGCTAAGGAGTTGGCTCATTCTGTTTGGAAGAGAGGCATGACCTGGTGGTCTTCAGGAATTCAACAATAATAAGAGTCAGAGAAGGATGACCAGCTGTTCTCTATAGCTAATGAATATGTAATTTGAGGAAATACACTCAAGCTGAACCGGAAAGGGTTCAGACTGACTGCGAGGACAATCTCTCAATTGGTGATCATTCCTGCCCTGTATGGAGCATTGGCTCATGTTTTTCTAGAAGTTTTCTATCATCCTATATAGATTCAAATATTTTTTAAATATGGGCAAAGGTGGAAAGGACTGGGCAGAGTAATATCTCTTAAAATATTGGTTCTTGATTATAATGTTAAAAAAGAAGAAGAAAGGAAAGAAGAAACAAACAAGTTCCAGTCAGGTGGGTTAGATTTCCCTCTAGTGGTGTATAAAGGAATTTAGGACAGCTGTTTTTCCAATGCAGTCACTGGGAGCTGAATTAAACTTGGGGAAGAAGCAAACATATACATGTTTTCTATATTTCTATTTCCTTAGGTGATATATACCCAGACCCCCAGTTTCTCCCGCTTAGATACTGGGATATGGACCCCCTCTCTCCACTACTCACTCTGCAGGTACCATGCATTGCTTTTCCTGCAGAGGAGAGCCCTTGCTGAGACGGTGGTTCTCTGATGATGGGAAGCAAGTTCCCTCTGCTGGCACTTTGGCAGAAGTTTCCTAGGACCCGTGTCCGTTGCAGACCAGGGCTATGTAGAGTTTTGAAGATAACTAGCCTTTCCCCCTGTCAGACACTGGGATCAGACCCACTTCAAGAATCCAAATGGGGGGGCTGGGAAGGTGGCTCAGTGGTAGAGCGCTTGCCTTGCATGCATGAGGCCCTGGGTTCGATTCCTCAGCACCACATAAGCAGAAAAAGC
>NW_012279110.1:0-5033 GCF_000151885.1 Dipodomys ordii
CTTGTTAAATTTTTTAGTTTCTCAGCATCCTGATGTTCAAGAACCTCAGGTTTCAGTGCTTGGGCCTACTCTTTTGCAACCACACTTCTTCCTTGCTGATTTCACTCATTTAATTCATTTAGTAAACACCAGGGATGTTTGTCTTGAAATTGCACTTGTACCTAGAGCTCTATAAATTAAAATCTACTTTCTATATGACAACTCCATGTAAGTGGTCATGAGCATCCCAAAATTAACAGATCAAAAACTAAACTCAGGACTAGGAGTGTGGCCTAGTGGTAAAGTGCTTGCCTAGCTTGCATGAAGCCCCGGGTTTGATTCCTCAGTCACACATACACAGAAAACGTCAGAAGTGGTGCTGTGGTAGAGCACTAGCCTTGAGCTGAAGAGCTCAGGGGCAGTGCCCAAGCCCCAGAGTTCAAGCTGCACTCCTACAACCGACAAAAAAAAAAATCTGAACTCAAAACCATTCCCTAATATATCTCCATCCCTATTTCCAGTTAATCCTATGACAACCTTTCCAATTACTCAGGCCCAAACTCATCTTTCAACTCATCTTTTATGATAAGAGAACTCAATATCTACCATATATAGTGCTATCTTCAAAATATATTCTAAATAGTTTCTGGCCATCTCAACCCACAACTCAATACCTTCAACCTATAAACTAGACTATTGTTATAGTCTCCCAACTGGTTTTCCTACTCTCTAGTAAGAAATACAATAATTCTGCATTCTGCATTGTTTATATAAATAGAAATTAAATACATTCAACTTACAATTATTTTCAAAAGAAAATTTCTAAGCCACATAATTTTAAATTAAATAGTATAGGTTGGATTACCTCCCCTCCATGTGGAGTAGTGCTGACAGTGCCTCTTTCTAGGTATTTGTTAAAACTGTCAAATTAAATCACAAAATTCCCCAAACCTAATACTCTCCTAGTTTGCTAAACTTAATCTCCTCCAGTCCTTCTCAGTACAGGATTATGTTGTTACAAGTTACTTCTTCAGTCAAAGCCTTCAAGTACTTCCCACTTCACTGAAAACCAATATTATTGCAATGGTATAAGATGATAGATGTTCTGGTACACAATAACCTAATCCATATGCTATCACTCTTCCCCATAGTTTATTTTTGCTCCATCTTTTCTGGCCCCCTTATGGTTAGTACAATTCAGTAGATGTATGTTTACCTAAGACTTTTGTCTTTAATAACCTTTCTGCTGGGAACTTTCCATACACACACACACACACACACACACACACACACACACACATCCAGTTCTACAACCTACTAGCTGTGCTTCAGAGCAAATTGCTTAAACTTGTATGCCTCATTTCCCCATCTATGAAATGGGAAAAGTAACAATATGTACCCTAAAGCATTGTAGTAAGGATTAAATGAATTAACATATGTAACGTGTTGAGAGCAGCATGTGGCACAGAGTGAACACTACATAAGCATTCATGGTGTAATTTGTACTGAAAGCCCAGCAGGCATTTTGGATAACCAGATCACTCCTTCATAAAACAAAGCTTGAAAGTGCATTTGTGAGGCTTTTCAATCCCCTTTTGAATTTTAAAATATGTATAATTTGATTCTTGATGGTAGAAAAAAAATTCTCAATATAAATTGTACTTCTGTACTGAGTTCTTCTTCCTAAAGTACTGAATTGCTTTCAACAAGTTCAGAAAACCCTCCATTCACGAATGATAGGTACAAATTTTTGTACACAATTAATGCACTTTTGCAATCATAATGAAATCTTTGTTATACTAAAATACCTAACGCATTTCTTAACATTGAGAAAACATTAGTATTATCTTCCACATAGGCTTTCAAAGTAAGTACATTTTATTGTGGAAGCAATCACTTGGAAATTAGACACATGCAAGGAAGAAACAACAGCTCTAAATATAGAACAAGGTGATTTACATTTCTATATTAACTCTACAACCTTACAACTGCACCTATGAGTAAGCAAGTTACTTACCCACTTACATTCACACTTACTGCCTTAGCTTTGAAGAAAATATTTACTAAATTTACTCTTTAGAACTGAGAATAGAAGAGTGATTGCCAGAGGCTGAGGAGGAAGAGATTGGGGTAGGTTTGTTTGTGGGCTGAATAAATAAAAGGAAATATATCACAGTATGGTAACTAGAGAATGATAGTATCATATATATATATATATTTATATATATATATATATGTATAGATAAAGGGGTAGGAGAAAGATATGACAACAAAATGATATGACAACAAAAACATGCTATATGCTTTAGGAGATAAATAAGCCTAGATTACTTTGAACATCCTAAAATGAATATGCTTGTGTACTTTTCAGATATGGCACATATATTGTTTTAATATTTTCATAGCAACGGATGTGATAAATCATTTTTAGATGCCCTATTTAGCACGTACTGCTGAAAATTAACAAGGCCTCTTATAGATGGAATATTTGTATAACAACATAAAAACACATTTTACCATAGCGATATGCAGACAGAATTTTTCATAATTCAGTGATTTTAATAAGAGAAAAGCAAAGACACATACCCTTTTCCGAGTCTTCTCCTTGAGGAAAGGTCGGATCACAGTGTACAGGGCATGTATATACCATGGTTGGTTGACAAAATGAATTCCTCCAAATCGTGCTGGGAAGCTATCCTAGAAGAGCATGGAAGGAAAAGAGGCAAGTCAGACTTTTGTGCATGAGGAAGTTCAGGGAAGGTCGTCTACTGTTCAAATTGGTTATCCTGCATAGTAAAATGACATTGTCTGTGCAGTTAAGAAGAAAGAATTTTACTGCATTGTAACTTCTATCCTGAAACAGGTAATTTGTAGACAAGCTAATCCTTACAAGAATAGATGGCTGAAAAGAATGTTAGCACTTTCAGGAGTGTCATATTTTACTCCTGAAAACTGTTAACAGTTACTACAGTCCCAGAAACACAAATAGAAATATTAATTAGAGCACGGTTCCTATCATCCTAGCTACTCAGGAAGCTGAGTTGTGAGGATCCTGGTTCCAAGTTACTTTAGGCAGGAAAGTCCATGAGACTTATTTTCAATTAACCACAAAAAAACAGAAAGGGAGTTGGCTCAAGTAGAAGAGCATTAACATGGATCAAAAAAGCTCAGGGAGAGCAACCAGGCCCTGAGTTCAAGCCCCAAGACTGAGTTAATAAATAAATAAATACTCATTAAGTAATAAATCCATGTTGAAAAAATGATTTATTTAAATGTTTAGCATATATGATATTTAAATTAAAAGATCTTATAAAATTTAAAAGTAGTCATTTATTGGGTGACTGCTTTTAGTTCCTAGCAACCTAGTATGACATTAATTTCTCCTCCAATGGTTTCTCTGCCTTCAAATCTAATGCTTGAAAATCCCATGAAACAATGGCATCAGATAATCACAGAAGACTATTATCATCATCATTACTGTTTCTGATATGATTCTTCTGCCTAGATATGAGTGACAGAGTAATACTCTTGGTGATTTTCTAGACTACAAGAGCTTTCCTTCACATCCTCCCCATATGTGCATAGCATCTAGAGAAATTCATGGCCTCATACTAGTGTGTTTCTCCTCCATGCTAGCTCAGATTCTCACCGAAGAACTTCTTATATCCACCATTAAACTCTAAAGCTCTGGGCTACATTTTCAGCACTTGCCTCCAGAGCTGCCCAGGTTTCCAGCTTGCTTGACTCAGATGACTTGTCTTATGTTCCTCAAAATTCAACAATGCAACAATGCATCTGGAAATATTTTTGTTGTGATATAGCTAACATGATCTTGCTCTAAAGCAGGGAAATCTTTTTTAAAAATTTAGGCTGCTATACTGCTGAAGCTTACCTACTTAACAGGCTTTAAAAATATATACTCCTGCCAGGCGCTGGTGGCTCATGCCTGTAATCCTAGCTACTCAGGAGTCTGAGATCTGAGGATAATGGTTCAAAGCCAGCCTGGGCAGGAAAGACCGTGAGACTCCTATCTCCAATAAACCACAAAAAAAAAAACAGAAGTGGTGCTGTAGCTCAAGTGGTAGAGGGCTCCCCTTGAGCTGAAGACTGCAGGGACAATGCCCAAGCCCAGAGTTCAAGCCCCATGACCGACAAATATATATATATATATATATATATATATATATATATATATGTATATATATGCTCCTGAATGAGCATTTTATTTCAAAAACAGAAGTGAATAAAGACCACCTGGTCTTTAAGTTCACCACTAAGCCATTAAACCCAGAATCTTTGTTTACAGTTCTTAATCGTTGAGAATCACAGGGAGGCCACAGAATGGCCTGAAAAATCAATATGTAGTATGTACACAAAATTTATACATAATGCCACGGACTTTTAAAAACAATTTTTTATCTATTTCCAATGACTTAATCACTATGCAGGCAACATGAAAGAGGAGGGAAAGCCTTGACTTTACAATCAAGTAGATCACGCTTGAAATTCTGACTTAACCACTCATCAAGGTCCAAAACATAAACATAACCATTGATTTCTCTCCCCCCCACTCTGTGATCTTTGTTTCTAATAATGCTCCATGTTTAATAATATTTACCTCCCCCCTTCTTCTGTATTACCCAAATAAAACCTAAAACTCAGAGTCTACTATGCTTGCTTCACTTGCTTTTTCACAACTGTACTCTACTACTTGAGCCATGCCTCCAACCCAGATTTTGGCTGGTAAATTAGAGGTAAAATATCTTTTCTGCCTGATCTGGCTTCAAATGATCAATTATCGTGATTATGTTTATATAGTTAAAAATCACTAAGAATGATTATCCAGTTTTCAGCTTTCTGAGTAGCTAGGATTGTAAGCAGGAACCATGAGTACTGGCTCCATGAAGCCCTTTTTTGGGGGTCCAGTTATGGGGCCTGAACTCTGGGCCTGAGAGCTGTCCCTCAGTTCTTCAGCTCAAGGCTAGCGCTCTACCACTTGAGCCACAGCGCCACTTCCGGCTTTTTTCTTTTTGCTTATGTGGTGCTGAGGAATC
>NW_012279111.1:0-1551 GCF_000151885.1 Dipodomys ordii
TTTTTTTTTTTTTTTTTTAATGCAGACTGGAGCTCAGGCGCGCTCAGCGGCTGTGAGCCCTTGCAGCTCCTCCCTCCTTTCAGGTGCTTTGTGGTCGGGAGCAAAGACATGTCCACTTGGGTGTTTGGAGCCGAGCGCTGGGACAACCTCATTTACTACACACTGGGGGACGGGGGGGGCGATCCTCAAATTCAAGGAGCTTGAATTTAAGGCCTCATGCCTTTACTTGGCTTTCTTTGCTCAAGGCTGGTGCTGCACCAATTGAGCCACACCTCTACTTTGGGCTTTTGGGTGGCTAATTGGAGATTGCCCTGTTGGTATGGGGTCAAGGTTTGGGACCCAGATCACCATAGAGAGCAGTTCCGGGACCTTTTGGGGATTTGTGAGGAACAATGGGTGCTGCGAGCTGGGGTTGACTTGGCCCAGGCCGGCGGCAGAGCCCCCTGTGCTGTGGGGGTGCATCTGGGAGGGGGATAGAGCGGGGAGGGGGAGGGTGACCTATGGTGCTTGTCACCCTTGGGAGTCTGCTGTGGGACCCATGTGATCCACTAAGACCTGTGCTCAGCCCTTGGGGGTGAAGGCAGGAGAGTGCTGAGGGAGCCCCCGGACCCTGCTGCCCGTGTCCTGCCAAAGCAGGCGGTCTGCGTGGTGCAGGAGATGGGAGTCCGCTTGCAGGGCGTGGCAGCCGTGGTGGGCGGTGACACTGCGGCCTGCGTGGTACAGGAGCCCCCACACCACTGACCACACTCTCCTCTGTGGTCATCGGCAAACGCCTGAGGATCTGGAGACCCCTGGAACACTGGGTCCTCCTCCTCCCCTCCTCCTCTCCCCCCTCCACTTGCCTTCCTCCGAGTCATCCTGACCCGCGCATTCACCTCTGCCAGACAGTGAGTGCATTGAGTATTGAGCTGCCCTTCAATGTTCAAGTCACGCTGGAGCGCGCTTCACACAGCTCAGTGTCGGCAGCCATGGCCAGTGTAGCGGGGCACAGCTCCCACTCCAGACCCCTGCCACACCAGAGCGCCAGGACTGTCCTGGGAACTGAACCGAGCAAACCACATTGACGTTTCCCCATTATTATTATTATTATTTTATAATATCTGCCAGTACTGGAGCTTGAACTCAGGGCCTGGGCACTGTCCCTGAGCTTTTGGTCAAGGCTAGCACTCTACCACTTGAACCACAGCGCCACTTCCGCCTTTGTCTGTGCATGCAGTACTGAGGAATGAACCCAGGGCTTCATGCATGCTGGGCAAGCGCTCTACTGCTAAGCCACGTTCCCAGCCCTAGTTTCCCCCATTTAAACCAAGAGTGTCATTCACAGGTTGCACTTTGCATTAGTGATTAAAAAAATTGGCCTGAGCCGGGTGCTGGTGGTTCACACCTGTAATCCTAGCTACTTAGGAGGCTGAGATCTGAGGATCTCGGTTCAAAGCCAGCCCAGGCAGGAGGGACTGTGAGACTCCTATCTCCAATAAACCACCAGAAAACCGGAAGTGGCGCTGTAGCTCAAGTGGTAGAGCGCTCGCCTTGAGCTGAAGAGCTGAGGGA
>NW_012279112.1:0-1513 GCF_000151885.1 Dipodomys ordii
AGTCTCACGGTCTCTCCTGCCCGGGCTGGCTTTGAACCGCGATCCTCAGATCTCAGCCTCCTGAGTAGCTAGGATTACAGGCGTGAGCCACCAGTGCCCGGCTTCCTAGGAGTTCTTTGCCACCTGATATTCTCCCTGTGGTCTTGTTGGTCTGTGTGCAGCCATGCGCTGCCCTGCTGGACTGAAGGTGGAGGCCCAAGCCCTTCTCTTCTTGGTGTTCCCACACCTGGCATCACCTGCATCCTCACCCAGGCGGCCTTGCCTCTCTGAGGGGTGCCTCTTACAGAACATGGGCAGCTCAGTGATTATCCTGGGGTTCCCTTCCTGCGCACTGGGTCTCTTGTGTCGTTACTTCCATCTGCCCATTTGGTGAACTGTGCTGATGTCTGAATAGATAATAGACATGTACAGGTGATACGTGTGTGTGTGTGTGTGTGTGTGTGTGTGTGTGTGTGTGTGTGTGTTTGTCTGTGTTCTGCCTTGTAATAGTCCCCAAAGTGGTGTTTTTTGTTTTTGTTTATTTTGTTGGGTGTAGGGATTGAACTCTGGGCCTGGGCACTGTCCCTCAGCTCTTTGGCTCAAAGTGAACACTCTACCACTTGAGCCACAGCACCACTTCCAGTTTTCTGGTGGTTAATTGGAGATGAGAGTCTCACAGACTCTCCTGCCTGGGATGGCTTTGAACTGCAATTCTCTCAGCCTCCTGAGTAGCTAGGATTACAGGCGTGAGCTACTGGCATCTGGCTCCAAAATGGTGTTTTATTTGCAATAGAGATCCCAGACCAGCTGGGAAGTCAACAGGATATCATTAAAGACACCTTGCAAGCATTCAAGTCCTCCTGCATAAGGAAGGTTGTCAGAGAGCTAAAATGGGAGAAAGCATCACTGTCCAGGTGGTGCTGTGGTGTTGAGTACTGGTGATGTCCATGGCATGGTTGTTACCTGGTCCCACTATGACACACACTAAAAGGTCCAGGTGTGGGTCTTTGTTCCAGTTTGCAGTAGAGGGCTGCTGCTCCCAGTTGGTCTGATGTGGGATATTGGAATAGTCAGGTTTTCATTATTATTATTGTTAGCTTCAGAGTGGCAGGGAAACAAAAAAGAGTAACTGTCAATCATGACAAGGCCAACAGAATGGATTTAGCACAGCACCTTCTTTTAATTATTGTAGCACACAAACCACCCTATGCTCATTGGCACAAAAATGGCATCTTTTGTATTTTTTTGCTCTATTTTTCTGTTTTTGTAAATTGACCAGTCAGCACCCATTCCCATGGCCTCCTGGTCTATTCTGGTGGCTCCAACCTCCACCTGTGTACATACACTGCTACGTTTATTTCTTTTTTATTTTATTTTATTTTTGGGTCCGGTTGTGGGGCCTGAACTCTGGGCCTGGGTGCTGTCCCTCAGCTCGTCAGCTCAAGGCTAGCACTCTACTACTTGAGCCACAGCGCCACTTCTGGCTTTTTTCTTTTTGCTTATGTGGTGCTGAGGAATCGAACCCAGGGCCTCA
>NW_012279113.1:0-1668 GCF_000151885.1 Dipodomys ordii
CCACTTCCAGCTTTTTCTGCTTATGTGGTTCTGAGGAATTGAACTCAGGGCCTCATGCATGCAAGGCAAGCACTCTACCACTGAGCCACCTTCCCAGCCCCTCCTGGCTGGCTTTTAACTTTGATTCTCTAGATTTCAGCCTCCTGAGTAGCTAAGATCACAGGAATGTGCCACTGGCATCTGACTAGTTTAAGTATTTTTGAAAGGCATGTTTCTTCTGAACACATTTACACTTCAAATAAACATTTTTCTCTCTTAATTTAGATGTGTTTATTTGAGAAAAGAAACAATTCATGGATTAGGCAGTACCCCCAAGTACTACAAGTTCAGAAAGCTCTACCTCTGAGGCAGTATTTACAAAGAAAGAAGACTTCAGGTAGTCAAGCTGGAAACTTTTAAGTCAATAGTTTGTAACTTGGGGAGTATCTAAATATACTGAAAGCTGCTTTTTTACTTGTATACTAAGGTACATTACACTGTACCTCTGCACAGGGGAAGCCTCAGGAAAAACCTCTCAATTTTGGGTGAGTGACTAAAACCTTGGCCATTGACACTACTCTGTCATTATCAGAAATGGTCTTGATTTCGGCATGGAATTCACAACACCAAGTTAGTTGGATGATCCTTTGTTTTCTTCGATCCCCCCCCCCCCCCCTTGCCCTTTTATTTTGGTCGGTCGTGGGGCTTGAACTCTGGGCCTGGGTGCTGTCCCTCAGCTCTTCAGCTCAAGGTGAACGCTCTACCCCCTGTGCCACAGCACCACTCGTTTTCTGGTGTTTAATTGGAGATAAGAGTCTCATGGACTTTCCTGACTGGGCTGGCTTTGAACCACAATCCTCAGATCTCAGCCTCCTGAGTAGCTAGGATAACCCTCACCCTTAATGTGTGCCAGTACTGGGGCTTAAACTCAAGGCTCAAGTTCTTGTTTAGCATTTTTCAGTTAAGGCTGGGGCTTTACCACTTGAGCCACAACTCCACTTCTGACTTTTTGCTGGTTAATCACAAACTTTCTTGCCTGGGATGGCTTTGAACTGCAATCCTTAGATCTCAGCCTCTTGAGTAGCTATGATTACAAGTGTGAGTCACTGGTGGCTGGCTCTGTTTTTGTTATTCTAATCATAACACCATTTTGTTGAACAAAGGTTGGCTACAAAGTGTGACTGTTAAGCTTTAATATTCTTGCTGATGTATTTTTTTCTTCTAATTCCCTTACCCATCTTTGTATCTTCCCCTCCCCTTTTTTTCCCTTCAGTATTGGGGATTGAAGCTAGAGCTTCAGTTGTTGTTAGCATATTTCATCAAAAAAAAGTAACTTCAGGAACTTTTAAGTGCTTTTCAATGAAAGGATGAAGTACCTGATGTCTCAACACTATGTACAAATCAATTCTTTGCTGATGTCCTATGCAAAATTAAAAACAATGTCAAACAGTTTCAAACTTCAAGTATAAAGAATTCACTGTAGCTGACCTGTTAGACTAAAGAACCAAGGCAGGGGCTGGGAAGGTGGCTCAGTGGTAGAGCACTTGCCTTGCATGCCTAAGGCCCTGGGTTCGATTCCTCAGCACCACTTTAAGCAAAAAGAAAAAAGCCGGAAGTGGCACTGTGGTTCAAGTGGTAGAGTGCTAGCCTTGAGCTGAAGAGCTGAGGGACAGCGCCCAGGCCCAGAGT
>NW_012279114.1:0-1514 GCF_000151885.1 Dipodomys ordii
TTTTCTTTTTGCTTATGTGGTGCTGAGGAATCGAACCCAGGGCCTCAGGCATGCAAGGCAAGTGCTCTACCACTGAGCTACCTTCCCAGCCCCTAGAAGAATTCCCAAAGGAATACTTGTAGTCTCCATTCTTTCATCTTAATAGTATTTCTTTTGCTGGAAACTGGTGGCTCACACCTGTAATCCTGGCTACTTGGGAAACTGAGTTTCTGAGGATCTCAGTTTGAAGCCAGCGGGACAAGAAAGTCCATGAAACTCTTATCTCCAATAAATTACTCAGAAAAAGCCAGATGTGGCACTGCGGCTCAAGTGGTAGAGTGCTATCCTTGAGCAAAAGAGTTCAGAGACAGCACCCAGGCCCTGAGTTCAAGTATTTCTTTAATATCAGATTATGTCTTTTTTGTCTTGATATTAAAAATAGCTTTTAGGAAATTTGGTGATAGCAAATGTGGCAAGTAGTTTTCTTCATGTCTTAGTAAAAATAAAATTAGGGAGATCTGCTTTAGTGTACTCCAATCTCTGTTAGTTATTAAAAATAACCTTGCTGGGTGCTGATGACTCACACTGTAATCCTAGCTGTTCAAGAGGATGAGCTCTGAGGACTGTGGTTCAAAGTAAGCACGGACAGGAAAGCCTGCAACATGCTTATCTCCAATTAACCACCAAAAATCTAAAAACAGAGCTGTAGCTCAAATGATAGCAAACTAGCCTTGAACAACAAAGCTCAGGGACAGAGACCAGGCCCTAGTTCAAGCAATAAGACTGGCACAAAATAAATAAACAACTTATCTGTGATACCTAAAAGTCTGGGTACCAGACTAGTACTGGCCTATGGAACCCCTATACACTAAGAAGGTACTCAGTATCAATGTTTTTGGTGCTTTATTTCAACAGAGTCACAGCACAATCCTTTCTTTTTTTCCTCCCTCCCTCCCTTCCTGCCTTCCTTTCTTCCTCTGAGCCTGGGCCCTCTCCCTGAGCTCTTCAACTCAAGGTAAGTGCACTATCATTGAGCCACAGCACCACTTCCTGTTTCCCCGGGTTTAATTGGAGATAAGAGTCTCATGGACTTTCCTGCTGGCTTCGAACCATTATCCTCAGACCTGAGCCTCTTGAGTAGCTAGGATTACAGGCGTGAGCCACAAGCGCCCAACACAACACAACCATTTTTTTTTTTTACAACAGCCACCACTGTTATTTGGGTTCAGGCTCTTATACCCTCTAGATTGCTGTCATAAATCTCCCCTGTATCTGTCCAATCCCAAGAGCTGACAGCCTTTTTCTTTTTCTTTTTTGTCATTCATGGGGCTTGAACTCTGGGCTGTCCTTGCGCTCTTCAGCTTAAGGCTAGCATTCTACCGCTTGAGCTACAGTGCCACTTCCGGTTTTCTAATGGTTTATTGGAGATAAGAGTCTCATGGAAGCCGGGCGCTGGTGGCTCACGCCTGTAATCCTAGCTACTCAGGAGGCTGAGATCTGAGGATTGCGGTTCAAAGCCAGCCTGGGCAGGAGAG
>NW_012279115.1:0-1301 GCF_000151885.1 Dipodomys ordii
GCTGTGGCTCAAGTGGTAGAGCGCTCGCCTTGAGCTGAAGAGCTGAGGGACAGCGCCCAGGCCCAGAGTTCAAGCCCCACAACTGACAAAAAAAATAAATAAATAAAAATAAAAAATCAAGAGAGAATCAACTAAACAAACTGCTAATACGACTGGCAAGATTTTTATTTAGTCAGATGCCCTTTGCCAGATGACTATCAAAGAGTTAACTTTCTTTTAAATGTGATTTTTCAGATTATCTACTTCACAGTTGCAGTTGGCAAGTGGTAATGCATAAGGGAGTATACATAGGAAATTCATTTGGAATGGAAAGGGTGTGATTGGTCATTTTCATTTTTTACTGTATGTGCTTTTGTATTGTTTGAACAGAGTATGTTGGTGTATATGAAAGCATGAGTGTATTATTTATATAATTGTATATTAGTATGTGTAATATTTTAGAAACAAGGTTTTTAACCTACGTCTTTATTGTTTAGGGTGCCCAGGAGCGCATAGATAGCTTGCGCCGAACTGGAGTGATCCATGCCAAGCAGACTGCTGTGTCGGTGGAAAACTTCATTGCAGAGTTGTTGCCTGACAAGTAAGAGGCTTGTTTCTTTTTTGAAGCAAACCAAAAGTGAGCCAGCCTAGCAAAAAATACCTCCTATTTTAGAAACAGTGAGACAGTTCCTTCTGATACTGGTGCTCCCCTTACCAAAATGGAGATAGTAATGTCTGCTTTCTACAGATTCTACAGCCACTTAATGTAATAGCTTTAGATACAAAGTGATACTATGGTGTGTTATTGGCTGACACAGTTATGTATTGTAATGGACAGGAAAGTCTTGGTAGCAGTCACTATGCGTCTACTGAGCACTCTCTTAGATGTTTAGAAAACTCCCATTATTTTTGAGGGCTCTGTATTTTTATAGATGATTTTTTAATGGGAGAAACTTTTTGGTTATGCTGAGTTGTTTTATATTAAAATAATTTCTCTTTGTTCAAATGTACCTACTTTATTTCATGGTTTTATTTTTGTTTTTTTGTCCTTTATTATTTTTATTTCAGTATTGAGTGACAATGTGTCTGGAAAAAAATTCTTCTAACTTTCAGGGTATATTATAGGTACAGAAGAACAGCTTGAAAGAATTACTTAAAAGGTTATGTATACATATGCATGTGTATATATACATATGTATGTGTATGTATATATATTTTTATTTTTTTTTTTTTCATTTTTTTTTTATTGTAAAGATACTATACAGAGGGTTACAGTTACATGAGTGAGGTAATGAGTACACTTCCTCTTGAACATTGTTAGC
>NW_012279116.1:0-1026 GCF_000151885.1 Dipodomys ordii
GCGGATGAGCACGGTGGGGCTGAAGGGCCCGTCGCCCCGGTTGTTGTAGACGCCCACCTTGACCTCGAAGGGCGTCCGCGGCGGCACGCTCTCGTCACGGTAGACAAACTGCGCCGCCTCGGCCGAGGTCACCATCTTCTCCTTCCAGCCGCGCGTCCCGTTGGGGCGGAAGGCCACGATGTAGCCGAAGCCGGCCCCGTTCTGGAACTCCTCCGACACGGGCTGCGCACGCATGCGGGCCGGGGTCGTGACCGGTTGGTCCCCTCCCTCCCATGGATGACCAACCTCTGTCCCCTCCCCTCCCCCTGGGATGACCGGCCTCTGTCCCCTCCCTCCCATGGATGACCAGCCTCTGTCCCCTCCCCTCCCCCTGGGATGACCAGCCTGTCCCCTCCCCTCCCCCTGGGATGACCCGCCTCTGTCCCCTCCCCTCCCCCTGGGATGACCCGCCTCTGTCCCCTCCCCTCCAGGGATGACCGGGCCCGTCCCCTCCCCTCCCCCACGCCCGCCTGGTCCTCACCTCCCAGGCGATGACCAGCTCTCGCCTCCGCCCGCTCCGCCCGCTCACGTTGGTCGGCGCCGTCTTCGGAACTGGAGACAGGGATGGACGGACGTGGTGTGAGCAGCATCAGACCCTGGGATTCCTTACCGCACGGAGCTAGGTGTGCTGCGACGGCGGATGCCCTGCGTCCACCCTCCGTGGGGACGCTCGGGGACCGCGGGGGCCGGGGTCTCCACGCTGGTTCACGGCATTGCCCCCTGCCCTGCGCCCCAGGACCCCCAGCATCACGCGGCCTGAACCCCAGTGTGGAGAACAGCATCGCCGCCCCGTGAGGAGTGAGTTCTCCACGCCGGTGCGCGGCGGGTGCACAGGCACGTGAGCTGTTCACGAGCATAGCTGGTGATCAGTGTGTCCCGGGAGCGAGCTGTCCACGAGCATAGCTGGTGATCAGTGTGTCCCGGGAGCGAGCTGTTCACGAGCATAGCTGGTGATCAGTGTGTCCCGGGAGCGAGCTGTTCACGAGC
>NW_012279117.1:0-1974 GCF_000151885.1 Dipodomys ordii
TATATATATACATGCACACATATCTATATGTGTATATGTGTGTGTGTATATATATATATATATATATAACTTTCTTGACCTATTTAGCAGTGTTTGGGCTGTTTCTATATCTTGGTTATGGTGAACAGTACAGCAGTGAACATGGTTGTACTGATGGTTTTACTGTATCCTGAGTGGTATTGTTGAATCATTGGGTAGTTGGTTTTTTTGTTTGTTTTTGTTTGTTTGTTTGTTTTGGTCATGGGGCCTGAACTCTGGGCCTGGGCACTGTCCCTCAGCTCTTCAGCTCAAGGCTAGTGTCCTACCACTTGAGCCACAGCGCCATTTCTGGTTTTTTTCTGCTTATGTTGTGCTGAGGAATAGAACCCAGGGCCTCTTGCATGCGAGGCAAGCACTCTACCACTGAGCCAACTTCCCAGCCCCATAGGGTAGTTTTGTGATTAGTTTTTAGGGGAAACTCCAAACTGCTTTCCAGGGTGCTAGAACAAGTTTACAAACCAACAGTGTATTAGTGATCTTTTCCCCCATATCCATACCATCTTTTATTGTATGTATTCTTGTTAGTTATTCTAATGTGTGAGATGGAATCTCATAGTTTTTTTGACTTGCATTTATTTTATACTCAGAGAGATTGAGACATTTTTATTACTTTTCCTGAGAAACCTCTATTAGTTTGTCTATTTTTAATTGGGTTCTTGATTCTTTGAGGGTTTGGTTTCTTGATCTCTGGATCTCTGGATACAAGCTATTGTCTAATATGTAGTTGGCAAAAATCTTCTTCCATACTGTAGGCTTTATTTGTAGCTCATTAACTATGTCCTTGGCTGTACAGAAAATAGAATGAAAGCAAAAAAAAATTAAATTCACAATCTGGCTCACATACAGTGAAAATAGAGCACATGATTAGGATGGAGACAATATTCCTGATTTAATAAAATTCTCTCAGGAATGATTGATTCTATGGTCAGAAAATATTACCTACTTCCCTTTCATCACAAACACAAAAAATTAAATTTGAAAATGAAATGTACTTATAATTTGTTGCACTATTCACTGTAACCAAAATATGGAAACAGCTTAGATACCCCTCAATTAACAAATGGATCAAGAAAATATAGCCTATATACACAATAAAATTTTAATCATCCATTAGAAAGAATAAGCTTACATCATTTGCAAAGACATGAATGGACTTGGAAAGTAATTCTGTTAAATGAAGTAAGTCAGTCCCAGAGAGACAAAGAACACGTTTTCTATCATATTTGGAAATTAGAACTAATTTATACAGGTAAAAGTAAGTATATTTGGGTGGTATGCAAGGGTACACATATGTTAAACAAAATATAGATTTTTATAGGAGAACTCAAACAACATAATTTCTTAGAAAAATTAACAGTCCAACAGGGTAGGTTTAGGGGGGTAGACAAATGAAGAGAGGAAGGTAAGAAAAATGTATGCACAAAGGAAATTAGCAAAGGAAAATACATGTTTAATGCATTTGTACATCTCAAACCTTTTCAATGCAAAGAAAACAAAACATATAGCCAGGTGCCGGTGGCTCACTCCTGTAATCCTAGCTACTCAGGAGGCCGAGATCTGAGGACCACAGTTCAAAACCAGCCTGAGCAGAAAAGTCCATGAGACTCTTAGGTCCAATAAACCACTAGAAAACCAGAAGTGGTGCTGTGGCTCAAGCGGTAGAGCATTCGCCTTGAGCTGAAGAGGGTAGGGACAGCGCCCAGGCCCAGAGTTCAAGCCCCATGACTGACAAAAAAAAAGAAAAGAAAAGACATATTTTCCATATTTGATGTGTTTGTGTGTATATGTGAGTGCTAAACATGTTCAGCACTTTTAGGTTCCCCATTTAACAAAGCAAATGTGTTCTTTTTTTATTGTGAAAATACTGTACAGAGGGGTTACAATTACATGGGCAAGATAATGAGTACATTTCTTATCAAGCATTGTAGCCTCCTC
>NW_012279118.1:0-2307 GCF_000151885.1 Dipodomys ordii
ATATATATATATATATATATATATATATATATATGAAGGAATGAAGCTCAGAGCAGCTATGAGAGTTGACCAGGACTCAGGCCTCACCCAGTCTGCCTGGTGCTCTCCGCTGCCTCTGTGGCTCTTTCCAACCTCTTTCCAACTCTCTTAGTGTGACAAATGTAAACGCAAACACTTGAACTGAAAGATGCAAAAGCTGCCAGAACTTGTCTAGTGTACCCAAAAGGGCCCAAGGGGAAGCAAAGAAGTCTCACCTGGCCAAGGGAGAGCCCAAGTAGCCAGGGAAAGAAGAAGACCCACCGTCAAGTGCTTCTCTCTGTCCTCAAGGACAACCTGAAGAATTCTGCTTTGTTTCTTCTCTTTCTTCGCTTTATTCCTTTGCTTTATTCCTTGCTTTATTCTGGGCAGTCTCTTTGACCTTTCCAGGTCTAGATGACCTTTCGCCATCTCCTGCTGCTGCTCTGGAACCAAAACTCTATCTCCCAGCACTGAACACAGTCAAGACCCACAGCACGCCACTCACCCTGCCCTAAGTCCTATTCATGAGCCAGGCACTGAGAAGAAAGCCGAGCCTTACAGGGGTTTATGACACGAAGTAAGATGGGCCCATGTCACCAGGAATTTATCTCCCCTGTCCTTCCAAAAGCCAGCTTGAGTCCTTCCCCTGCTCCCGTCCATTGCTCTTCACCACATTCACTCATCTGTTTTCTACCAGTCACTTCATCCTATCTACCCTGTTTATTTATTTCCGTATTTGCTTGTCAGCTGTCTGAGGCCAAGGGCACAAGGGCAGGCGCCCCCTTGGCACGTTCACCGTGGTTCTGTGGCAGGCCCAGGTGTGCTTGTACACCATGATGAATGAGAGGAGAGAGAACAAGAGGATTTGGAAGAAACACACAAGAGTCTCACAAACGAACACATCTAATCCTAGCACCCACCTGTACAGGGCTCGTGATGCCACACTGCTGGGAAGTAACAGAGACGACCCAGGATGCCCAACATCAAGAAGAGAAAATGCTGGAGGTAAGGACAGGAAAGGTAAGAGGACAAGCCAGGGAGTCTTAGAAAGAGGACAAGCTCAAGCTGCCTCGACCTTGGGGATTAAACACCTTCTAATGCTGACTTAGCAGAAAGAGTCAACGTTTTCCACCAAGCTGACACCAGGGAGTGGCTGTGTTGCCTCCATGACCCCCATACCATCCTGGCCTCTACATTTACCCCGAAAACATCGACCCAAACCTAGGAACTATAGCTGAATGCAAAACCAAGTTCATATTGGAGGCACCAATGCATAAAAGACAAACAGAAGAAGACACATAATATCCCTCTCTTTCTGGGTAGCTTGAGGGAGAAGGATTGGAAATAGTGTGGATGTCCTTTCTTGAAAGAGCAGTGTCATTCATTCATTCATTTGCTTTGATTCATTTCTTCAGCCCCCATCTATCTGCTCTCACAGCTTGGAGAAGTCAGAGATGAAGCAGGACAGACACCTCTGCCCTCTCTCTCTCTCTCTCACCAGTCTCCAGGAGCCTGCGGTTTTGGCGGGTACTAAAAGACAAGCAAATATTAACCATACTTGCTTCCAAAACAAATAAGGCCACGTGGAGCTGTGCTCAGGAATGGGATTTTGGCTGCAATTTTGATTCAATTGGTTGGAAGAAGCAGTTCAGTCACTGGGGTCACACGGATCAACTCCAGGGGACAGGGCTCCCACCCTAATCCCTGCTCCTCTAGACTCAAGCACCTCACCCACACCCCAGTGTGTCTCCCAACATTCACCTGTCACCCCCCAACACACACACACACACACACACAGGGTCCTCTCTCCTGACTCCTCTGACTCTGTTTCCCCTATGCTTCCAACCCTGACCTCTCCAGGCCTCCTGTCTTGCCATGGGAGTCTCTGAACTCCAAGGACACACACCTCAACCTGTCACCACACACACACACACACACACACTCACACCCATATACTACCAAATCTACGCTTCTGCCTTGGGGCCCTTGGGCACCATATGCTGACAACACCCGCATTCACAGGACCCCAGAGCTCTGCTCGGTCCCCTGCCCTCCACATTGGCTCACATACAGGTCTCCAGGCTGCCACCCTCCAACACCTCCAACTTCTCTCAGCAGCCAGGTCAGCAGTCCCTGGCCCGGGTCTGCCCCAGCGGCGACTCCCCCAGCCTCCTGCACCCCGGCCTCGCCAGATGCCGCCCTGCAAGCCTCACCCCCGAGACGCCCCCGGCGCCCGCCCTCCCCCACCGCGGGACCTCGGGAGGGGGGGACCCCGGGCCCCCCACGGGC
>NW_012279119.1:0-1919 GCF_000151885.1 Dipodomys ordii
AAGAAAAGAAAATCTTAACAAATGCAAGTTATTATTTTCATGGTGATGGCTTATCCTCTATTGCAGGATGCTAGCAGGTGTTGGTGGGTTTTTTTGGATCCAGTCTTCCGTGTGCCCCCCTGGAATTTCTGATTTGTGGGCGCTCACCCTCTGAGCCAGCGGTGGGGGTCTCTTGCTCCTCTGTCACAAGGCTGCTAGGCAGCCCTGATTGGACCCAGCTGTAGGTTTTGCAGTGAGTCTGTTTCTCTGGCGGTTCCTGCAGAACTGGCTGATCTCCTTCCCCTTCGAACATGGGAGCCCAACAAATGGGGAACCCCTCCCCTGTACCCGACTCTCCATCTCCCTGTTTCCTGCTTTGTACATTTGACATTCCTTCTGGGTGAGGGAGATGTGTGCATGGACAGACAGACTGCTTCCTGGGTGGGAAAGAGGTCTTCCCCCACCCTCCTCCAGCCCCCATTTTCTTCCTTTCTCCCGTGGCCTACTGCTCCTGGCAGTTTCTGGATGTTGGTACGAAAGGCGGAACATCTGTTTGCCTTCTGAGCTAGCATTCAAGCGCTTTGGGACGATTCAGGGTCTGTCCCCAATGTCTGCAATGTCCCTCGTGCCCCCGTCCTGTGTGTGGTCACAGTGACCATACCTACTGTCTCCCAGCCTACGTAGGGGTGACTGTGCTACCTGCAGACCCCTTCTCTCTTCCTGGGGTCCATGAGAGACAGTGTTAACCCCATGCTGAAATCAAGATCCTGATCTGTTGAGCATCCCTTTAGCACACCAACCTTGTCACGTTCTTAACGAGAGACAATGAGATGAATGTGGCCTGCCACTTGTCTCCTGAGGCACACAAGCACCTTCTGCTCTGATGATCCCCAGTGGGGGTCTGGCTTGTGATTGACAGGGGGGTTATTGGTGTGTGCCTTCCCTGATGTGCTCTCTTCTTATGGTACTGCGCTCCATTGTGTTTGAAAATTAATACTTACAAATCCGCCTGCTGCACAGCAGAATTACAATCCCACAGTGTTGAGGGGCTGATCATGAACCCTCCCCCGGCAGTCTCCCTGCCAAAGATACCCACGCCAAGGTTTCTGAGCTATCTTCATTTGCTTTTAGTCTTTCCTTTGCAAAAATAAAATACAATTCTGTGTGTGTGTGTGTGTGTGTGTGTGTGTGTGTGCCAGTCCTGGAGCTTGAACTCAGGGTCTGGGTGCTGTTCCTGAGCTTCTTTATGCTCAAGGCTAGCACCACATGAGCCACAGTGCAGTTTCTGGTTATTTATGAGTAGTTTATTGGAGATAAGAGTCTCATAGACTTATCTGCTGGGGCTGACTTTCAACGGTGATCCTCAGATCTCAGCTTCCTGAGTAGCTAGGATGACAGGGGTGAGTCACCAGTGCCCGGCTATATCATTTTTTTTTAATAGTTGACTGCCAGGAATTAGTGGCTCACCCCTGTCATCCTAGCCTACTCAGGAGGCTGAGATCTGAGGATCAAGGTTCAAAGCCAGCCCAGGTAGAAAAGTGTGTAGAAGTTATCTCCAATTAAGCACTCTCCCTATCCCCCAAAAAGGGAAATGAAGCTGTGGCTCAAAGTGGTAGAGCACTGGCCTCAAGCAAAAATAGCTCAGGGACAACAGCCTGAGTTTAAGCTCCAGGACCAGCAGGGGAAAAGAAAAAGAAAAAGAAAGAAATGGTTAAAATGGTACATTTTGTTTCTGTGTATGTTGTCATCATTTTATAAATACATTCCACAAAAATCACCCAGTGACTCATTTCCTTTCTTGACTAAAATACAAGGATAATTGTGGATCACTTAAAAAAAAATAAAACCAAACCCAAAACAAAAACAAACCAAACCAAAAAAACAACTCCCATTGTCTGACTTTCTGATAATGACATAAGCCTCTATGTAGAACAGCTGTC
>NW_012279120.1:0-1974 GCF_000151885.1 Dipodomys ordii
CTCTCTCTCTCTCTCTCTCTCTCTATATATATATATATATATATACATATATATATATATATTTGCATATTTTGCAAAGATTAAAAATGATCCATGCAGAAATGGATGGCACTGTAAAGGCAAAATACTGGAAGCATTTTCAGTGTCTGCTGAATCAGGTCTGGGAAAAACAAGATCTTGATGCATTGTGTTATGAAATGACTTCAACTCTTTGGGCCAGAAACACATGAGGCATTCTTGGCGTTACCATCAGTTTCAGGTAGCTGGGCATCCTTACCTTGCTCACAGGTGACAAGGGAAGTGGGTCTCCAGCACAAATCAACCGCAGACATGTTCACAAGCAGGCACAGCTACAGCCACACAAAACTCTTCAGCGGATTCGGAGGGACTCCAGCTCTTGGCTCTCACATGCAGGTTTGGTTTGAGGCAACAGCTCAAGTTTTCTGCAAAAAGGGTTCTGTTAGCTTTGTAGGTGACATCTGAGAATCAGACTGTCTAAATTCATGGCTAGAAGAAGAATCCAATAGAGATTTAGTCACGGGCGCTACTGAGCACAAACTAGGTCTGTCTCAATACAACTATATCCCTTGAATACTTCCTGATGCAGCAATAAGACTTTTTTAAATTTGTTTTGTGTGTTTGTCCTCTTCTCTGTCCTGGGACTACAACCCTGCATTTTGGGTATGCTTGCCAAGCTTTCTGCCAGTGAACCAAACCCCCTCAATAAGAACTGATTGCATTTTTCTTCTTCTACTTCTATTTTTCTTTATCCCTCTTCCTCTTTTGTGGCCCTTCCTTTTCTCTTCTCCCTTTTCTTTCTTTCTTGATTTTTTTCTATCTGTCTCCTACCTCACTCAGCCTTCCCAGTGCTAAAATGACTGGTGTGCACCATAGCCCAGCTAGCAGCCTGTTTCTAATAAGTAATTCTTTTCAGTTTATGGTCGCTAGCAAAACTTGGGGTATGGAAAGAAGCTAAAATTAGTCTAGATGAAATATATGGAGGGTAACTTCTGACTAAAACTATTCTTAAGAGTATTATTAACTTCCCAAAAGGGTACCATAAACTAAATAGCACCCATGTTTACACCTAACACACAACCTGTATTTAAAGTACATTACCCTTGCTGGGTGCCATTGTAATCCTAGCTACTTAGGAGGCTGAGATCTCAGGATCAAGGTTTGAAATAAACCAGGGCAGGAAAGTCTGTGAGATTTTTTTGTCAGTCATGGGGCTTGAACTCAGGGCCTGGGCGCTGTCTCTGAGCTTTTTTGTTCAAGGCTAGCACTCGACCACTTTGAGCCACAGCTCTACTTCCAACTTTCTGTTGGTTAACTGGAGATAAGCGTCTCACAAGCTTTCTTGCCAGGGATGGCTACGAACTATGATCCCCAGATCTCAACCTTCTGAGTAGCTAGATTACAGGCATGAGCCACCAGTAACCAGCTCCTGAGATTTTTTTTTTGCCAGTTCTGGGATTGAACTCAGGGCCTGGACACTGTCCCTGAGCTTCTTTTGCTCAGAGCTAGCACTCTACCACTTGAGCCACAGCGCCACTTCCAGCTCTTTTCTGTTTATGTGGTACTGAGGAATTGAACCCAGGGTTTCATGCATGTTAGGCAAGTACTCTACGAAGATGAGATTCTTGTCTCTAATTAACTACCCAAAAGCCAGAAGTGGAGCTGTGACTCAGGAGGTAGAGTGCTAGCCTTTAGTGCCCAGGTCCTGAGTCAAGCCCCAGAACCAGAAAGAAAGAGAGAGAGAGAGAAAGAGAGAGAAAGGAGGAGGGGGAAGGGCGGGAGGAAAGAGAGGAAGAAAGAAAGAGTGGAAGGAAGGAAGGAAGAAAGAGAGAAAAGAGGGAGAGAGAAAGGGCAAAGAAAGAAGGAAGGAAGGAAGAGAAGGGTATGGAAGAAAGAAAGGAAAAAATAAAGAAAAAGGAAGGAAGGAAGGAAGAAAGAGAGAAAAGAGGGAGAGAG
>NW_012279121.1:0-1686 GCF_000151885.1 Dipodomys ordii
TGTTAGGCTTCTTCTTCATCTAAATCTATATGAATGGTTTATACAACAATGGGTGAGGGTTTGGTGGAGCAAGAGTCCCAGGGCCTCTGCCATGCCAAGGGCTCTGCTTCAGGCAGAAGATCAAGGAGAAGCCCTGTGAATGGGCAAAGATGGAGGGGTGCCTTTCACTTCGTGAACCTCTGGAAGACCCCACCCTCTCCAGCTCCACAGGAGAACCAACACTCATCTAGAGAAAGGAAGGTGGAGAATACTTACAAATGTATTGATTTTATCATGTAACGCTTGGTAATTCAAAGAATGTTCATCATCCAAGCCAGATGTGTCAGGTACTTTTACTGTAATCTCGCTGAGGAATGTGGTTCCTGAAAATCAAGCAGAATCTCTCTGTAGTAGCTCATGGAAAAGTCTGTGGGACTTGATTCTGGCAAAAAGCCAGAAGCAGAAGTATTGTGTCTCAAGTGGTACAAGGCCACATGAACGAAAATGCCAGGTGGACTTGCGTGCAGCTCACACTTGTAATCTCAGCTACTCAAAAGTCTGAGATCTGAGGATCAGGGTACATGTAAAGTCTATGAGCATCTCATCTTCAATTAACTGCTCAAAAACCACAAGTGGTGCTGTGGCTCAAAGTGGTAGCATCCTAGCCTTGAGCCATAAAGCTCAGGGGCAGCGCTCAGGTCCTGAGTTGAAGCCCCATGACCGAAAAAACAAACAAACAAAACAAAAGAAAAAAGCTAAGCAAGACCGCCAGCATCTGAGCTCAAACCTCAGACAAAGAAATTAAAAAGAAAAGCCAAGCTCCCAGTCCATGCATGTCCCATGATTCAACAGCACAGTGTAGATGGAGTCTTTGTGGTCACGTGGTCTTTGATAGTTTCTATCACCCCACCCCGGAAACCCAGGAGGAAAGAACCTCATCTTCCCCAGACTTCCAGCCCAGTCTGCAATTCTGCTTTTGTCCCTCTCCTCTCCCACTGGGTGTGTGTTGGTCCAAGGTAATAACAGCCTTTTCCTCACCAGGCTGGCCCTTGGAGGCCTCTACAGCTTTTTTCTTTTTGCTTCTCATATCCTAGAGACTCTATTCACCACCATCTCCAGTTTTCTCTAAAGCCCACTGAAGGTATGAGATGTGGAGCTCCACTATGCTCAGCGCTTGTCAATCACATTTTTTTGTTGTCAGTTATGGTGCTGGAACTCAGGGCTTGGGCATTGTCTCTGAGCTTCTCTTGCTCAAGGCCAGCACAGTGCCAATCCCATTGTCTTCTGTGTTTGTGGTACTGAGGTTCAAACCCATAACTTCATGCATGCTAGCCAAGCAGTTTACCACTAAGCCACATTCCCAGCCCCTTCTAACTCACCTTTTGTGCAGTTTAGAGAGGTATAATAATATCCCTGCGGGCATTTGCAGAAATGTTTGTCGTTTAGTTCCACGCAGGAAGCATTGCCACAGGGGTCCCCTTGGCACAGGTCACTGGTACCTTGGATGGAGAAGGAAGAGGTTAGAAATCCACAGAGATGAGAGCAGATAACACCATAAACACGTTTTTCAACCTTCTTGCCTCTTTGCTGTGCTCTTTTACTCTCTGGCTGTGTGCTTCCACCACACACCTCAGATAATCTAGAAACAAACACATGCTTTCTTAGGTCTCAGAAGGTCCATTGCTGAAACTCTGAAGCCAAATCCTC
>NW_012279122.1:0-3310 GCF_000151885.1 Dipodomys ordii
TGGGGGAGGATGGGAAGGGATGGGAAGGGGAAACAAAGGAGGAGGCTACAATGCTTGATAAGAAATGTACTCATTACCTTGCCCATGTAATTGTAACCCTTCTGTACAGTATTTTCACAATTAAAAATAAATAAATAGGAGGGGGAAAAAACCTTGGAGACTTTAATACCAATTTGGCATAGAACTAAAAGTTGAAGTCAGTACTTGTATGTATGTCTATGGTGTGATTATGTGAATTTTAAACCCTGAGAGACAATTATACTAAGTTCAATTTAGGTATGGCATATGGAAAGAATCAATAAGGAGCTACATGAATACATGTTTTTATTAAGCTTAAGACTTTTGGATATTTTCTCTGTTAATCTTAGTTTTTATGCTCTTCTTTAAAACTCCAAGTTGAGAGAATTATTTTGAAATCCAAGTGAATTAAGTCTACAGCAGAGCAGAGTATACTTGGGTGGTTTACAGAAAGATGTAAAAGATAGTGCCTTTTCATTTTAAGGGAAATTACTTGCTTGAAATCTTTATAGCCTATGTTGATTATATCCTGGGAATAAAGTTTAGTGAATTCAAAGACAACTATGAATTCTGTTGTGCTTAATTTAATCATGTCTTCAGAATTCTGGGTACCTATTTTTCTTCTACCTTAAAGGCATTCAAAATTATAGAATACCATATTTATATATTTCAGTAATATACTCAGCTAATTTCATTTCTAAAAGAGAGTTTAAAAAAAATCTTGCTTCTTAGTAAAACATTTGCTTCTAAAAGTACTTTTTCTCTTGTATAAAAATTCATGTAGTTCAGATATTTTCTAACTGGAGAACCTAAAACAGCATTAGGTTGTTAGAGAAAGTAATAAATATAGATATAAATATTATCAAAGAGAGCCAATTGCTATCCAAGTTTAGGTGATGTTTGTCCTATGTGGATGTCACTAAATTCTGTGTATTTATTTATTAAGCACATGTCAGGAATGTTGGCTGCAGATTAGATGGCTATTTTAATAGGCAGTTACAGTCTTTTTCTGGGATAGTGTTCAAATAGCAGAGTTAACATAAATATGCATGCTCCAGATGACAATGAGTATTTTTGCAATGAGATAAAATATGCAACTCTGCAGTTTATTGTGTAATTTCCAAGTGGGCTTCTGAAAGATATTTATTATTTTGTTGACCTGAAATTCTAAAGATATAAGTTAGCTCAAATTGACAATCTCAAACTTAGTAGGACCTAATGCCATATTTCCTCATTCATTTATTTGTAAGCTTACCAATTCAGGCGTTTGGATCTTTATTCTGTATCTTTTCTGTGCCAGTCAGTGAGGGAAGTGCTGAGGAAATGACTCTGCCTGTCCTTGACCCCTGCCTCAAATGGCTTGTCCTAGTGCCAGGAAGATAGATGTGGATCCATCAGCAGTTATTAGTTCATTTATTTGTCTAGGTCTGGCTGGAATCAAAGGTCAGGAACCCTCCCTTTCACTCACTCACTGTGTTTCCTGCCCACAGATTCATTTGTCTTGTCATAGGGCCAAAGTGTTCTTATCTCATGACTTTCTAAGCATTTCTTTAAATGATGATTGAATGTAAAGTTTCAAATAAAATACAATTCGGTAGCTTTATATGTGTAAGGTCCTGATGTTTGTTATTAGCAGTGCATGTTTGTATTAAGCTCTTGTCATTTCTTTAGGTTTTTGAGACTTGCAAATGTCTTGTTTTCCTTAATTCTCTAGTATTATATATCTAGGTAGTTACATATTTATGTATCTTGTATCTAAGAATCATCTATTTATCCATGCAACCATCTCTGTACGTACACATTTATATATTTGCATTTGTGTATTATATTTATATGATAACATTTTATAACATGCATGTGTGTGAATGTGTGTGTGTACACAGCTATAATTGGTTCTCTAGCAATTAAGCCAGACCTCAAAGTCTGTTTTATGGAGAATTGTAACTTGCACTTACCTGTCTAAGCTGGCATTGGATCTGGATTCTTAGAAACTAGCCAGCCACCTTGAATCATTTATATCTGTCTATCTATCTATCTATCTATCTATCTATCTATCTATCTATCTATCTATCTATCTATCTATCTATCTATCTAATACATATGGGGGGTTGGGTATACAGTAATATGATATACACATACATATGATGTATATGTATATATGTATACATACATGTACACCTATATATGTATACATGTGTATGTATATATTTTGTATATATTATGTATATATATGCATCTATATTATAAATATTGAGTGAAGATTTCACTTTTTGAGTGAATATTTCATTTTTTGAGCTTGTTTTATTTCATATAACATGATAATCTCTAGTTTTACCTACTTGCCAAAAAATACATAACCATTTTTCTTGTTGTTGAGTAATATGTACTATATTTTGTATTCTTATAACATTTCCTTTATTCACTCATTCATTGATAGGTACCTTGGCTGATTGTACAGTTCAGCTACTGTGAATACAGCTACAAAAAACATGGGTGCACAGTATCTTTTTGAATATTAACTTCCTCTCCTTGGATATGTACACAGAAATGGTCTGGCAATATCACAAGATAGTTTCGTCAGTTTCTAAGTTTTAGATTTTGAAGGATATTTATAGTAATCTATAGTGTTAATGCTTGAAACTATTTAAGGGATAGGAATTCTGTGTTTAATCTCAGCCATACATGAAAAAAATTATACTTAAGGCATCTTCTACAGACATCAGATGAATTCGTTTAAATTTTCTACGCTTTGTTGTATATTAAATACAATATTCTTGGCAAAGTTGGTAGCATTGTATGTGAAATATATAGGCTAGCTTATTAAATAGCAATGTTTTAGTTACATGTTTAGGTTCATCTATGTATAGCAGCCTAAGCAAAAAAGGCATTTGCTGACTCACAGATCTATGAAGTCCAAGGGTACAATTTTTTCAGATGAGTCTTATTATGGACTCCATCATGGCATCTCTGTTCTCTTGTATGTGCTAACTTGTGGTTGGGGAGTACAATTATCATCAAAGGAATAAACCACATGATTTAATTTTGAATTCTAAGGTGCTTAGCAAGGATCTGCAATACCCCCAAATTTTGACAAGTTTCAAAAAAATTCTTCAGTGTTGAAAGTCATTAGAGCTTTGGAAATTCTACAAACATTTTTAGGTCTGTCAACATGCCCTCATAAAATTCCAAGATCCAGGGCTGGGAAGGTGGCTCAGTGGTAGAGCACTTGCCTTGCATGCATGAGGCCCTGGGTTCGATTCCTCAGCACCACATAAGCAAAAAGAAAAAAGCC
>NW_012279123.1:0-2553 GCF_000151885.1 Dipodomys ordii
TCTACCACTTGAGCCACAGCTCCACTTCCGGCTTTTTTCTTTTTGCTTATGTGGTGCTGAGGAATTGAACCCAGGGCCTCAGGCATGCAAGGCAATCACTTTACCACTGAGCCATCTTCCCAGCCCCTACACTTCCACTTCTGGTGGATTCCACATGTGGTGTCACTTGCTGGTGAATTGGAGATGAGGGACTCAAGGTCTGTCTGCTAAGGTTAGCTTTGAACTGAGCTCCTCGGTTCTCAGCTTCCTGAGTAGCTAAGAATATAGGCATGAGCCACTGCTGCCTGGCTTCTGTTCACTTTTATCTACCACAAAACTGGAACACAAAACACCAGCAGAGACAGGAAGGAAAATCCCACAATAGTATGGAGTCAGTGACTACCTTCCAGGGAAACATTTTGCTTACAGAACTTTTATGGATCTTGTCAGAAACACCCACATTTGGATTTTCTCACCTATGGCTTTGAAATCACTCCTGATGGTATTACTAATTTGAACTCAGGGCCTGGGCCCTGTCCCTGAGTTCTTTTTGCTCAAGTCTAGCGTGTTAAACCACAGCACCCCTTCTGGCTTAAGAAGTGTCTCATTTAACCACAATTCTCAGATCTCAGCCTCCTGCAAAGCTAGGATTACAGGCAGGAGCCACCAGCACCTGGTTCTCTCTCTTTAGCATTTTCCTGCTGGTTTCTCTGGGTCTCAGTGTGACTCATTCACCAGCCTCACAAATGGCATTTCAGATTCTAATACTTTTCTTATTTCTTAAAGTTTGGGGTTTTTTTTCATCCTAAGTCATTTTTTATTTTGAAAAAATAATCCCATTAATTCATTGGTACTGAAAATTATTAATTTTTATGCTTACAAAAGATTGCACTTGATTGCATTAATAGCATGCCATTTGAGGGACAGGAAGGAATTTCTGCAGTTCTCTGAGATTTTAGTTATACATGTGTCACAGCAAAAGCAGAGTGAGATGAGAACACATTTCCAACAAATTGATTCTGGTTATATAAGCAGCAAAAGTGCACAGAATACGGATACTGTAACTCGGTTTATTTGCCCCTGGCAAGCAGTAAGGAAGGGGGAGGGGCATGTGCCTGTGTCACCATAGAAACCTGCTTTACTAGGATGTTCATAGCCAGACATGTGGGGTCCAGAGACTTTTACTTCTGGCACTTCTCAGCTGTTACCTTGGCCAAGTCACCTACCCTTTTTGAACCTAAATACCTCACACTGCATGTGAAGATGACAATATCGATCCTCTTTACCCTCCTAGATTTGTTTTAGAATCAAATGAGGTGATATTTGTGAACGCATTTGGGGATCCTTAAGGTATTTTTGCCAAATGTGAACTGTTATTTTTATCAGCCTTCTTCCTATACCAGTAACATGCAGCTCCCTCAACGGATTTTGCAGGTCAGTGCCCATGCCAGGTGCTGAGGGCACAAGAAAGACAACATTCTTGTCTCCCTGAGTCCATGTGAATAGGGTCACATTAGATGCCCCAGAAAGAGGACAGGAGGGGCAAGAGGGGTCACAGAGGGATTGGGAAGCATCAGGATGGCCTTCCTGAAGCAGATGCATGCCAACAGCATGTAGCAGGAGGTGCGTGAATAGGGAACAGCAGCGGGAAACTTTCAGCCCAGGTCAGTGTGTACAAAGGGACAGAGGCTGAAGGTGTACTGGAGCAGCTTTGAGTGTGTCTATGTAGGGGAAGCAAGAGCAGACAATGCCTGCTTGCAGGGAATGAAGCAGGGGAGTCAGTCAGGAGATTTCAAATGCAAGTTTTCCCTGGCATGAAAGCAACAGGACACACTGGGGAACTTTTCTAGCCAACAGGTTGGGCGGAGGCTGGAACATGGTCTATGGATAGCAGAGGGGCCACACTGAGAACAAAGGGTAAGGAAACCAGTCTCTGAGGGAAGACAAAAGTATTATACTTGAAACTCCTATACCAACATGGCAACCACAACAAGGGGAGTCATCAGGCAGGGAGGTTTGAAGGCTCCTGGTAACCTGACCTGAAAGATACAAGGAAGAAACAGGTGGTAGGCTTGAGAAAGACACACTGAGTCTAGGGAAAGCAGAGGGAAGACATGGTGTAAGGGTCATAAATCGAGTTTGAGAAACAGTAACTGCCATGCAGAGATGTCCCATCGACAGTTGAGTCCATGGTTTGGGAGCTAAGGAAAGAACTCTGGATTGAAGAGGCCAGGTTGGCACTGTCTTCATAGAGATGTCCGTCACTGTCATGGAGGCTTGAGTCATGAGCAAAGAGATGTGGGTAGAAGGCAGAAGGAAACAATCCCATGACAGATACTGAGAAATTGCCTGAGAGGTTGAAAGAACGTGGAAAAAAGAGATGCTCAGCAAGTAAGGACAGATGGAATTTCAAGAATGAGGTTCTTACAGGGTCAAATGATGGCTCAGGGGTAGAGCGCTTGCCTCGCGTGCATGAGGTCCTGGGTTTGATTCCTCAGCACCACATAAGCAAAAAGAAAAAAGCCGGAAGTGGCGCTGTGGCTCAAGTGGTAGAGTGCTAGCCTTGAGCTGAAG
>NW_012279124.1:0-2136 GCF_000151885.1 Dipodomys ordii
ATGGAAAGACTTGGAAAAAATATATTAAGTGAAGTAAGCCAGGCCCAAAGAAACATAGGTCCTATGGTTTCCCTTATTTGCAATAACCAGTGTATGTCTGAGTCAAGCAGAAAAGGTCAGATAAGTTGATGTTAGGAAAATGAAACCTACGATATGTATTCAAACGTTTTTTTTTCTTTCATGCGATCGTTTCTAACACATTTATAAGATTATTTCTTTGTTGCTTTGTATGTCCCTCCCCTACGGTATAACCCCTGCTTTCACTGTATTTGATGTTGGTATAATTTGTGGAGGGGAAGGGAAAAACCAAATCGTTTAACTAGGGATACAGGTGGACCCACTGCAACAATGAGACGTACAAGTCGTTATGTCAAAAAACGAACTTTACAACTTTGGTGTTGGAGGGGGGAGGGTTGGGGGGGGAAGGATGGGATGGGAAGGGGAAACAAAGGAGGAGGCTACAATGCTTGATAAGAACTGTACTCATTATCTTGCCCATGTAATTGTAACGCATCTGTACAGTATTTTCACAATAAAAAAAAAGAAAAAAAGAATTAATGTCCTTCTGACAGAAATTTGTAAGCATTGGGCTTGTTTGTGATGCTTAATTAATTCTAAGTGTCAATATATGATATGTTAAGGGATAACCCACATAGCTGGTCAAATATTTTTTCTTCAGAAGCCTGTGAGAATGTTAGACTTGCATTTATAACAGTGGCTCTAGTAAAGTTAACCAGCATCATCCAATCCATTGAGCACTACTAAACCAAAGGAGGAAGAAGAGTAAATTTGTTCTCTAAGAACTGGAACAGCTATCTTCTGCCCTCAGATATCAAAACTTAGACTCTCAGGCCTTCAGACAGTGAATTACACCAGTAGGTTCCTTGGTTCTTCAGCCTGCACATAGCAAAGCATGTGACTTCTTGGTTTTGTTAAGTTTGTCGGCCAGTTCTACAAATAAACCCCCTTTGAATTTATCTCCTAAGAGTTGTTGTGTTTTCCCAAGTAACTGACTCTGACCCAGCAATCCACTTTTAGGAATTTTGTTTATGAAATAAAAACATTTATATTCAAAATTACATTTACAACAAGGTTTACTGAAGCATGTTGCAATAGCAAAATAACCCCCAGAAATCGTCCTGAATATCACTCCAAAGGGTATGATAGTACAACCAAGCTAAGATAACACCCAGAATACTGTGCAGTTACAAATAAATAGCCGGGCACCAGTGGCTCACACCTGTAATCCTAGCTACCCAGGAGGCTGAGATCTGAAGATTTCGGCTCAAAGCCAGCCCAGGCAGGAAAGTCGGTGAGACTCTTATCTCCAATAAACCACTCAAAAAACCAGAAGTGGTGCCATGGCTCAAGTGGTAGTGGCTCAAGTGGTAGAGCGCTATCCTTGAGCTGAAGAATGCAGGGACAATGCCCAGGCCCAGAGTTCAAGCCTCACGACCGAAAAAAAAAACAAAAAACAAAAAAAACCCAAAACTAATTCTGTACATAAAAGCCCAAAGGATAATGACACATTTTCATGAAAAAAATTCCATTTGGAAGTAAAAAAATACATATAAATATTTGCATGTTTGTAAGAGTATCAATAAAGCAATGGAGAAGCAGTTAATACTGGTAATTTCAGGTTCAGGAGAGATTTAACTTTTCTTTATAGGCATGTCCTACTTTTGTAATCTAAAATGGAAAGACCAAAACTTTAAAGTTGTTTTTTAAAAAAAGTACTGGAAATAATAAGACAATCTTCCTTCTCAAGTTCTCAACATAAAAAAATTCAACAAGCATGCCTGTTGAAACATTGGTGTTTCAGAAATCAGAATTCTGTGGTCCTTTCTCTTTTATGGATTAAATTTTCTTTAGAAAATTTTTTGGGTTCTGCTGGTGTGGCTCAAGTGGTAAAGGTCCAGTTGTGAATGAAAAAGCTGTGTGAAATCATGAGGCCTTGAGTTCAAGCCCCAGTATACACTCCCCCCCAAAAAAAAGTACCCCACTCCAAGAAGAGTCTTATTTTTCTATTCTTTTTTTTTTGGTCCAGTCGTGGGGCCTGAACTCTGGGCCTGGGCACTGTCCCTCAGCTCTTCAGCTCAAGGCTAGTGCTCTACCACTTGAGCCACAGCACCACTT
>NW_012279125.1:0-5547 GCF_000151885.1 Dipodomys ordii
TTTTCTTTTTGCTTATGTGGTGCTGAGGAATCGAACCCAGGGCCTCAGGCATGCAAGGCAAGCGCTCTACCACTGAGCCACCTTCCCAGCCCCCCCAGGAGACTTTTATCTCCAATTAACCACTCAAAAACAGGAAGTCCCACTGTGGCTCAAGTAGTAGAGCTCTAGCCTTGAGCACAAATTGGCTCAGAGACAGGGCATATGCCCTGTTCAAGCCCCACAACAACAAATGCGGCCAGGTCCTAGTGGCTCCCACCTGTAATCCTAGCTACTCAGGAGCCTGAGATCTGAGGATTTTGATTCAAAGCCAACTCTGAGCAGCAAGTAGATGAGACTCTGATCTCCAATAAATACTCAGAAAAAGCTGAAAGTGATGCTGTGGCTCAAGTGGTAGAGCCTTGAGCAAAAGAAACTCAGGAATGGCACTGAGGCCCTGAGTTCAAGACCCAGGACCAGCCTGTGTACACACGTACAAACATACACTCTCTCCCACCCTCCCTCCATTCTTCCCTCTCCCCCCACCCCCGCCAGCCCCCTTAAGTTTGTGGGCTAGGAAGGTGGCTTAGAGTTAGAATACTTGCTTAGCATGCACGAAGCCCTGAGTTTCACTCCTCAGCACCATATAAACATAAAAAGCCGTAAGTGGTGCTGTGGCGCAGTGGCAGAGTGCTAACCTTGAGCCAAAAGAAGCTCAGGGACAGTGCTCAGGCCCTGAGTTCAAACCCTAGGACTGGAAATTAAAAAAAAAAATTGTGAATGCTGGGCACCAGTGATTAATGCCTGTCGTAATCCTAGCTACTCAGGAGGCTAAGACCTGAGCATCCCAGTCCAAAGCCAGTCTGGGCAGTAAAGCCCAGGAGATATATCTCCAACTAATCACCACAAAGTCAGAAGTGAAGCTTTGTCTCAAGTGGTAGAGCACTAGCCTTGAGCAAAGGAAAAGACTCGGGGACAGGCCCAGGCCCTGAATTCGAGCCCCAGGACCAGCAAAAGGAAAAAGTAAAAATGAATAATGAGCAAATAAGAAAATAAAAATGCAACTAGGCATGATAATACATAGGACTATATGCATTTACTCAAAAGGGCTAAATAAACAAGGGTATTCTTAGGGATAGGATCTAAAGTTATAACTCCTCTGAAGAACTAAAATACAGTTTATCAAAATGAATACCAGGAAGTGGAAACATGCTTTGGGGGAGAGAGAAGGATGAATGGACCAAGAGTAAGCAAATGAAGTCATGGTATTCAATGACTATGAAACTTGAGGGTAGGGAGAGGAGGAGGAAAATGAGGGGAAAAGATGGAAGGGCTGACATTGACCAAGAAACATTGTACTCATAACTTGACTTAAGGAATTGTAACCCCTTTGTATAACTACCTAATAATAACAATAAAAAGTAAGAAATAAAAATAAGCATGAGGGCTGGAATGTGGCTTAGCTGGTAGAGTGCTTGCCTCACATGCATGAAGCCCTGGGTTCAATTCCTCAGTACCACATACACAGAAAAGTCCAGAAGTGGTAGAGTGCTAGTCTGGAGAAAAACAAGTTCAGGGACAGTGCCCAGACCCTGAGTTCAAGTCCCAGGACTAGCCAAAAAAAAAAAAAAAATTCTTACAGGTGTTCATAGCCTAGAAGCATGGCTCAAATGGTAGCCAGTCATGAATAAGAATGCAAGGCCCAAGCTCAAACACTGGTACTAGCACACACAAAAAAGCAATTATTCAGGGCTGGAAATGTGGCTTAGTGGTAGAGTGCTTGCCTAGCATGCATGGAGCCCTGGATTCCATTCCTCAGTACCACATAAAGAGAAAAAGCTGAAATGGTCTGTGGGTCAAGTGTAGAGTACTAGACTTGAGTAAAAGAAGCTTAGGGACAGTGCCCAGGTCCTGAGTTCAAGCCCCAGGAGTGGCAAAAAAAAAAAAAAATTCAATTATAGTACATATTCACAATGCCATTATTACTATTTTTTGTTTTTGTTTGTTTTTCTCTTGGTCATGGGGGCTGAACTCTGGACCTGGGAGCTGTTCTCAGGTCTTCAACTCAAGTGCTCTACCACTTGAGCCACAGCACCACTCCTGGCTTTTTCTGCTTATGTGGTGCCGAGGAATCGAACTCAGGGCCTCATGCATGCAAGGGAGCAAGCACTCTACCACTGAGCCACCTTCCCAGCCCCATAATGCCATTATTAATGTCCAGCTGATGGTGACATAGCTCATTTCTAAGTACCTTGGCTTAGCATATATTAGTTCTTGGGCACCCTTCCCTCCAACACACAATTAAGCAAAAACACATATGGATACTGGTGGCTCACACCTGTAATCCTAGCTACTCAGGAGGCTGAGATTTGAGGATTGTGGTTTGAAGCCAACTTGGGCAGCAAAGTCCATGAGACTCTTTTCTCCATAAACTATTAAGAAATGCCAGAGGGCTGGGAAGGTGGCTCAGTGGTAGAGCACTTGCCTTGCATGCTCGAGGCCCTGGGTTCGATTCCTCAGCACCACATAAGCAAAAAGAAAAAAGCCGGAAGTGGCACTGTGGCTCAAGTGGTAGAGCGCTAGCCTTGAGCTGAAGAGCTGAGGGACAGCGCCCAGGCCCAGAGTTCAGGCCCCATGACCGGACCCAAAAAAAAAAAAAAAAGAAATGCCAGAAGTGGCACTGTGGCTCAAGTGGTAGAGCGCTAGCCTTGAGCTGAAGAGCTGAGGGACAGCGCCCAGGCCCAGAGTTCAGGCCCCATGACCGGACCCAAAAAAAAAAAAAAAAGAAATGCCAGAAGTGGCACTGTGGCTCAAATGGTAGAGCACTAGCCTTGAGCAAAAGAAGTTCAAGAACAGCACCCAAACCCAGAGTTCAAGCCCTAGGACCAGCCACCAAAAAAAAAAAATATATATATATATATATATGTATATACACACACACACATGTATGTATGTATATATGTATATATTGAATAGAAAGACCAAGACCAGGGCATGGGTGGCTCCCTAGCTATTCAAGAGGCTGAGATCAGAGGATGGAAGTTCAAAGCTAGACCCATCAGGAAGGTATCTGAGATTCTTAGCTCCAATTAATTACAAACAACAACAACCAGAAATGGAGCTGTGGCTCATGGTGGCAGAACATTAGCCTTGAGCACAAAAGCTCTGGGTCAGTGAGACCAGGCCCTGAGTACAAGCCCCACGACCAATGGACACACACACCCACGGACACACACACACACACACAGAGAATCATAGAAAGATGAATTCTACCTAAGGAGAATTGTAAAGCACACACTCAGGACAAAACCAGGAACAACAAACCTCATCTTGGGAGCAAATTTGTAGAGCACCATAATTTCCAATGACTTGATCCAACACTCCTTTTCCTTCCTGAGGGCCAAAAAAGCAACATCTCTCATGGGAGGTTTGGTTGTCCTGATAGCCCATGAACTCGGCCTACTCTGAGGGCTCTGTACTCAGCTCTTTGTGGGACTTCAAACCACAAAAAGGCAATACCAAGGGAGTACAGGCACTCACCATGTCAGGCTCCGTGAGGCGGCTGGCTCTCCTCCTCTAGAGTCGGCTGAACTCCGCACACAAGTGTGGTTTCATTCTAATCTTTCCTTTGTAACCCCCAACAAAACTCCACCCTCATCTAGCCACAGGGTCTCAGAACCCAGACAAATTCTTTTTTAACTCAGGGTGGAGTAAAGGTGGGTAAAAAGAGATAGATAGTTAAAAGAGGGAGGGATCCCAGATCCTCCAAGTTAATTTCAGAAAGAAAATGTAAATTGAGGTTTGGGTCAAAAGCCGGGCTCTGTAGGCTCTTGCCTATTGCCTGTAATTCTGGTTACTCTAGTGGCTGAGAACTGAGGATCCCGGTTTGAAACCAGCTTGGAAAAAAAGTCCACTAGAGTCTTATCTACACACACACACACACACAGCCAGAATTACACACACACACACACAGCCAGAATTAGAGTTGTGGATCTACTGGGAGAGCACTAGCTTTGGGCAAAAAAACAAAACAAAAACTCAGGGCAGCGCTCTGGCCCTCAGCAATCATAACTTAAACATCAGGGACATAACTTGTTTCTGTAGACTTCTTTTCCACTGAAAAGGCCTCAGTTTCTCCTGGGTTTTTACTTTTAAACCCTGAATTGTTTCTGTAGGTTAGTCTGCTCTACCTGAGACTGTAAGAAGCCCAGGCCTTTTCTAGGACAATCCCACTCAGGTTCAAGGTTAAAGCACTGAACTTCACCTCCATCCTTCACCAGATTACATGTACGTACACCTTTGCTTGCTTGCTTGTTTGTTTGTTAAGGCAGGGCCAGTTTAGCAGCCTAGACAGACTTGATCTTCAACTTCAACAATCAGTACTTTGTTGGGCAAAAACAAAGTGGCTCAGTGGTGGAGTGCTTGCCTTGCATGCATGAGGCGCTGGGTTCGATTCCTCAGCACCACAGAAGCAGAAAAAAACGGAAGTGGCGCTGTGGCTCAAGCAGTAGAGCACTAGCCTTGGGCTGAAGAGCTGAGAAACAACATCCAGGCCCAGAGTTCAGGCCCCATGATAAACCAAAAACAGGATCCGTCAGTTTTGTTTTTTTTCCATCTGGAATTCTCCCTCAGGATCAAAGATAATGTTCCCAGAGCAGTCCAACAGATAATTAGTTTCTTCCACAAGTCACCAAAACAAAAAGGGCAAGGGACCATCCCTGTCCCCACAGCCTCGGTAGCCTAGAGTCTCTGGTTGGTTTCTCCAGTATTTCCTCTTAAAGAGAAAACTGTCTATTTCTGTCTGAGCTTTCTAAGAACATAAGTTGTAAGATTAGTGAGTATTCAGCCATCATTTATCATCAGCACTTGACTAAGGATTGTATGTAGAGGTGTTTACAGAAAAAAAAAAATCAGAGACCGCTCTGGAGCCAAACTTTAAAGATCTACAAATCTTTCCCTCCAGACTCCTTCCTCAGAGGCCATAACAAACTCAGTCTTTCCTATCTTAAGAAAACAAAACTTTCCAGGAATACTTAGCTTCCACCACACTGAAATAAACCGCTTACAACTAAAGACTGTAATTACCATCCCTCTAATGTGTGCTAGGATCCAACAACTGAGAGCCTTGGGAATACTAAGTATATGTTCTATGACTGAACTACAATCCAGACCATGGGTATTTATCTTAACAATAAATTCACAAATGAATATTTTTTTGGTTGGTCGTGGGGCTGGAACTCCAGGCCTGGGTGCTGTCCCTCAGCTCTTCAACTCAAGGTAAGCACTCTACCACTTGAGCCACAGCTCTACTTCTGGTTTTCTGGTGGTTAATTGGAGACAAGAGTCTCATGGACTCTCCTGCCTGAGCTGTCTTTGAACCGAGATCCTCAGATCTCTGCCTCCTGAGTAGCTAGGATTACAAGCTTGAGACACTGGTGCCCAGTTCACAAATGAATTTTTTTTTTTTTTGTAGGTCGTGGGGCTTGAACTCTGGGCCTGGGCGCTGTCCCTCAGCTCTTCAGCTCAAGGCGAGCACTCTACCACTTGAGCTACAGCGCCACTTCCGGTTTT
>NW_012279126.1:0-2143 GCF_000151885.1 Dipodomys ordii
GCTGTAGCTCAAGTGGTAGAGTGCTCGCCTTGAGCTGAAGAGCTGAGGGACAGCGCCCAGGCCCAGAGTTCAAGCCCCACGACCAACAAAAAAAATAAAATAAAATAAAATTCATGTTACTATCATCTCCTCATCCATGGGAAATCCTTTTCAAGATCCCTGGTGAGAGCCTGAAACAGAACAGATCAAATCCTATGTATATGATGTTTTTTCTATATATTCATCCTTATGATAGAAGTTCATTTTCACACTAGGTCTATAGCAAAAGACTAATGGTAACAACTACTAATCATAAAATAGAACAATCATAATTATACAGTATAATAAAATTACCAGCATCCATACTCTTGCGATTTGGGTGTGGTTATTAAGTAAAATAATTCAAGTGGTTACCTGAATCTAAGCCTGTGCAATGACCAGTGGATGAAGATGACCATTAATTGGGTAACATGCAGATAATGTAAACAGGGCAGATGCACTCAACAAAAAGATGTTCAGGTAGGAAGGAGCAGGACAGCTCAAGATGTCATTAAATCACTCAGAGCAAAGTTCAACTTAAAACTTATGAAGTCTTAATTTTTTTCTTTTTAGGGTAGCAGGATTTGAACGCAGGGCTTCTTGCTTGACTTTCTTACCGCTCGTGTTCTGCCACGTGAGACATGCCTACAACCCTTCTCTCTGCTGGTTATTTTTTTGGAGACAGCATCCCATTGACTTTTCTGCCCAGGCTAGCTTCAAATCTTGATCTTCTTGAGGAGGCAGAACTCCAGGCTGAATTGTTTATTTCTAAAATTTTATATTTGGTATTTTTGGATCACGGTCAATCATGAGTAACTAAAACCATGGAAATTAAAACTATGGGGAAGGTAAGATCTCTGTATAGGAAAGAAGCCAGTAAAAAGGTCCTTTGTCTGATTCTATTGTGTGTGAAGTTCCAGAACAGGAAGAGCTAAACTACGTTAGAATACTAGTTATGTTTTCAGGGTTACTGACTAAGAAAATCACAAAGAAACTTTCTGGATATAAGAATTTTTCTCTCATGACCAGGGTGCTCTGTTATGTGTTATTATCTATGTAAAAAGTGCTGAAGCTGTACATTTTATAGTAGGTACTCTATATAATTCAGAGGAAAACAGCTCACAAAATGAATGGATGAAACTGTGAACACTGAGTGCACAAAATTAGAATTCTCAGAGCCTTTCATTTAACAGAAGCTCAGAGAGGTTAAGTGGCTTGCTTGTAGATACAAAACAGGTTAGGGCCAGACTGTTTCAAAGGCAGAAGGAAATGCTCCTACTTGTTCATAGGTTTGAATGATTTTTTCCTAAGTAGATTCCAGAAAATGTCCCAGACCACCCAAACCATAGCTTCTCCCTTGATATCCAGAGTCACCCAGCCTTCTTCGTCCCAAGAGGCATGTGAGGGCTCAGGTCTGGCCAGTCTATCTCAGCAGGGTCCATTTGCCCTGAGTCTGAATATCAAACACAATTACATGTGTAGATTCCCTTTGGCCAAGCAACTCCACTTCCAGGAAAGAAAATAGAATAACATATTTGCATGGTTATTCATTATGAGAGCAGAATATTAATAATGACTGAAATGTGATGGAACAGTTCCAGTACATCCACTCAGCTATAAGTAATGAATGCCAGGGAGCTCTTGTGGACTAATATACAATGATTTTTAAACAGAAGTAAAAAGTAGCCAAGTAAGAAATATCTTGTAGGAAATAAGGGGAAATAAGTCAATAGCTATGTTTTTCACCCCCCCTCCACTTCCTTCTCCTCCTCCTTCTTTCCAAAAAGAATTCCAGCAAGATAAAACCAATGTGCTAAGTTGGATCCTGAAGTGTCTCCCAAGAGCTGAGGTAAAGGTTTAGTCCTCAGTTTGGTCCTCTTGGAAGGCAGTGGAGCCTTTAAGGTTTGGGCCTCATGGAAGGGAGTTAAGTCATTAGAGGGGTTCCCTTAAAGGAGTTACTGGGATACTGACCCCTTCCTATTACTCTTATCTGGTTGGGCACTATGGTGAGCAGCCTCCTCTGACATGTGGTCCCACCAGGATGTACTGTGCCATCCCAGAAGAAGAAGAAGAAGAAGAAGAAGAAGAAGAAGGAGGAGGAGGAGGAGGAGGAGGAGGAGGAGGA
>NW_012279127.1:0-1205 GCF_000151885.1 Dipodomys ordii
TTTTAGTGTAGTAACAGAAAATATAAAGTTACCACTAATTTTAGGATAAAAAAATTTAGTCCAAAAGGAAATTTCTTACCTTCTTGATTGCTATCTTCATCTGGACAAACTGCTAAACTTATTTAATTTTTTTAGAATGTATTGTCTAGAGTGTGCCTCCTGCTTGGGCCAAGGCCTAAGTGTTTAGGTTACAGCTGAACAAAAAACAAATTCTGTGGTAGCAGGGCATCCCCAGGAATAGTTCTGCACTGTTCATAAACGTTCAGACCTTCTCCCTTCTTCCTTTTATTCAGTCCCTAGTGACCACTAATCTGTTTTCTATATCTATGGCAGGTAAGTATTCAGCTAGCAACTAAAAGGGACTCCACTCAGCTAGTTGAACTCTTTCCTATTTTCCTCTGCAAATTGTAGCAGCTCAACTCCAACCTTCTATACGTTGAACTCTGTCTCCTCTACCAAAAAACATCATTGGGTTCCTTCTGGAGTCTATCTCCCTGCCTGTGTCCTAGAAACCGCAAATATTTAGGGCACCAACAAAGCACATCTCAATTGTTTTCCATCTACCTATTTTGTGGCCCAGATAGGCGAAAATCAAGGACACTGGAAAATCTGAAAATGGGTTTGGAAAATGAGACTTAAAAATCAGAAAACATGGGACTGGGAAGGTGGCTCAGTGGTTGAGTGCTTGCCTTTTATGCATGAGGTCCTGGGTTTGATTCCTCAGCACCACATAAACAGAAAAAGCAGGCACTGTTGCTCAAGTGGTAGAGTGCTAGCCTTGAGCTGAAGAGCTCAGAGACAGCACCCAGGCTCAGAATTCAAACCTCATGACCGACCAAAAAAAAGTCAGAAAGCATAAATAGCATGTTAAGAAATTTATTTCTATTATAATTCTGATGTTAGACTTTTTTCTTAAAAAATAAGGAAAGGTGATAGTCAGTTACATACTTGGAAAAATCACCATGTGGCATGGTAAAAATTAAATTTCTGAGCAAAACAAAGGTTAGGGCCTGAAATGGAGTGAAATGAATAACATGGGAGATTGTGTTTTAAAATAACTCAAACAATAGATCCACTGTGAAGAATATCCCATAGAGATCTGAAGAATGGAATCTGAAGAATGATGAAGAATGGTCATGTGATCCTAGGTTGTGTAGCTTCAGAAAATTGGTGATAATGATTTCAGCAACCATATTAAGGAATAC
>NW_012279128.1:0-2103 GCF_000151885.1 Dipodomys ordii
GAAGGGATGGGAAGGGGAAACAAAGGAGGAGGCTACAATGCTTGATAAGAAATGTACTCATTATCTTGCCCATGTGATTGTAACCCCTCTGTACAATATTTTCACAATAAAAATAATTTTTTTTAAAAAAATCACAAAAAAGTGTATTCTTCCCAGCTCAAACCCCACCTAATCAGTCCCAGATCGTTGTCACCCTTGTTCTTGACCAACAGTTCCCAGAATCTTAGGGAAAATCTACACGCTGCTGCCCCGTGAGGCCACTGTAAAAATCTCCTCTCCTATCTAACCTGACTGAACAGATGGTTTTCCTTCTCCATTTCAAACGTCCTGGGCTGAATCCACAAAGTCCGCACTGCCCTGAGCCCTCGGCTTTCTACAGAAATACCAGCGACATCTGCTGTTTGCCTCTGTGTAATGGTCCCCCCTTAATTTGAGCCTGAGGGAGATCAGCTAGACAATCTTGAGTATCAGTTCACCTTAACAAAATGAAAATGTGCTCTCCTTGGGTCATGAATGAAATGCCATAAAGACATTTCTTCCCTCAAGCCTTGTGATTACCAGGGAGAACTGAACAGAGCTGGCTCTTAGTGCCCTCCCCCCCCCCCCACACACAACAAACGATGTTTCTGTTTTCATGGTTCTTCATGAAAACAGTTCCTGGCAAATCCACTAGCCAACCATCAGAACAAGCCCAGTGAAATCTGAATCTGCAAGATGAAGTTATCCTTTCAACATTTTGGAATCATCCACAGAAATCCATCATCTCTTAGTTTTAGAATAAAAATCAACACACTATACCTATTCAAGAAAGGGTCCATTTTTTAAATACTAGAGCTGGAAATCAAGTAGTCTGTGATAACATTGCTAAATAATTTATGATTAAACTAAAAAGCTCAATGAGTGTGTATAAATACAAGTCTTATAAGTAGGAGGTTTTCCAATGTCTAAACTGTTTTTAAATGTAGTGATTTTAATAAATGATCAGCATTCTGAGTCAATACCCTTAAGTTTATGTGTGCGGTCTCAATATACACCTTCCCTTTTATAATTCCATGAAAGTTTTCTTGACTTATAGTTTTTAGCATTTTCTTTGCATTCTTGCTTTGAAATTTTGCTTTTATTAAATTTTATTTTATTGTTAAGATGTTGTACAGAGGGGTTACAGTTACATGAGTAAGGCAATGAGTACATAACTTGTCGAAATGCTTCAAAAATATTAGGAAAATTAAAACATTATCAATCATTTTATGCCAGTTAAAGTTTTTATATCACTCTGGTTGAGAACACACATCTAACCACAGAAGCAGCACTGATAAGATCTTTGTTCAGAAAGAAACCACTAGAATAAACCTTTGTAATGCAAAGAAGGATGCTAATTAGGCATGTCTTTTCAGGGCAAGTTGTTATGAAAAGGGTGCAAAATAACCTTTTGTGACTCAATTCAGATCTCTTTTCTGACCTTCCATGGTATGTAACACTCATCAATGAGAGAAATAGACAGTAAGCATAAGAAAAATAACTTGAGAACCCAATCTCTGCTCTCCAAGATTCTAAATTAAGAAAAAATGGGAGAATAAACACCTTCTCTGAGATCTATGGGTAGAAATATGCTGTAAAATTTGAACCATTATCTCTTCAATGTCATTTGATCTCCCAAACCAGATATGACCCTAGGTATGAGCATGCACAGATGCAATGAGATGTGAATATTGAAGTTTTCTTTTTACATGTATAGAGTTATTTCTCTCAATACATATTCATAATTTTTCAAATGGAGAAACCTAGGCTAAAAGATATTAATCTGCTAATCCACAGTCACAGGAGGATAGGATAAAGTTTAAATTTGGACTTAGGTCTCCCAGATTCTCACTCTCATATTTTGTTCAGATCTTGAGATTTTGAAATTATGGTATTTCCTAGATGTCACACATTCTAAAATGATATTTAGATGAATATAGACTACTTCAGGGTAAAGACTGAGATTTTTTTTTTCTTTTGGGTCCAGTCCTGGAGCCTGAACTCTGGGCCTGGGTGCTGTCCCTCAGCTCTTCAGCTCAAGGCTAGTGCTCTACCACTTGAGCCACAGCACCACTTCCGGCTTTT
>NW_012279129.1:0-1719 GCF_000151885.1 Dipodomys ordii
GTTTCCCTTATTTACAATATCTAGTATATGTCTGAGTCAAGCAGAAAAGGTCAGATAAGTTGATGTTAGGGAAATGAACCCTAAGATATGTATTCAAATATTTTTTTCTTTCATGCAATTGTTTCTAACATTTATAAGATTATTTCTTTGTTGCTTTGTAAGTCCCTCCCCCACAGTATAACCCCTGCTTTCACTGTATTTGATGTCGGTATAATTTGTGGAGGGGAAGGGGAAAAACAAATCGTTTAAATAGGGACACAGGTGGACCCATTGCAACAATGAGATGTACAAGTCGTTATGTCGAACTTTACTACTTTGGTGGGGGGGGGAGGGGGAGGGGGGAGGATGGGATGGGAAAGGGAAACAAAGGAGGCTACAGTGTTTGATAAGAAATGTACTCATTATCTTGCCCATGTAATTGTAACCCCTCTGTACAGTATTTTCCCAATAAAAAAATAAATATTATAGTAAAAAAAGAAGACTTTGAGAGGGAATGTATTTTCCAAGTGGACTCAGTACATCCACAAGACTTCTTAAAAGCAGGAAACAATTCCCAATTCAAAGAACCAGAGATGGGCAATATGAGAACTCCTTTCTGTGCTAGCTGGAGAGATGGAGGGATGGACCAAGAGCCAAGCAATGTTGATGGCCTTTACAAAGTGGAAAGAGAATTAGGGCACAGATCCCTGTGAGTCTAGAGGAGGAAGAGAAGGAGGAAGAAGAGGAGGAGGAAGGGAAGGAAGAGGAGGAAGGAGGAGGGGGAGGAAGAGGAGGAGGGGGAGGAGGAGGGGGAGGAGGAAGAGGAGAAGGGAAGGAGAAGAAGAAAAGAGGATGGGGAAGAAGGAGAAGGAAAGAGGAGGGAGAAGTAGGAGAAGGAAAGAGGAGGGGGAAGGAGAAAGAAGAAAAAAGAGGAAGAGGTGGTGGTGAAGGAGGAGGAAAAGAAAGAAAGAAAAATGGAAGATGGAAAATGAAAGAAGAAGGAAGAGGAGGAGGAAGGCGGACGAGGAAGGAGGAAAAGAAGGAAGTAGGAGGAGGAGGAGGAGAAGGAGGAGAAGGGAAGAGGAGGGGAAGGAGAAAGAAGAAAAAAGGAAAAGGGAGAGGAGGAGGAAGAGGTAGAGATGAAGGAAGAAGAGGAAGAAAGAAAACAAGGAAGATGGAAAACAAAAGATGGAAGGCAAAGATGGAAGATGAAGGAAGAAGAAAGAAGAAAAGGAGGGGTAGAGGAAGAGGAAGAAGGAGGAAAGGGAGGAAGAAGGAAAAGGAGGAGCAGGAGGAGGAGGAGAAGGAGCAGGAGGTGAAGGAGAAGAAGAGGGAGGAAAAGAAGGAGGAGGAGGTGAAGAAGGAGAAGAAGGAGGAGGTGAAGAAGCAGGAGGAGGAGATGGTGGTGATGGAAAGAGGAAAGTAAGGAGGAGAAGGAGGAGAGAAAAAAAGGAAAGGAAAGAGAAAGAGAAGAAAGAGGTGAAGGAGGAAGAAGAAAAGGAGGAGGAAGGGGGGACCAAGTGCAGGTGTATCATACTTGTAATCCTAGCTACTCAGGAAGCTGAGATTGAGGATCTTGGTCCAAAGCCAGCCTTAGCAGGAAAGTCTGTGAGACACTTATCTCCAATTAACCATCAAAAAGCTAGAAGTAGAGCTGTGGCTCAAGTGGTAGAGTGCTAGAATTGAGCAAAAGAGCTCAGGGACAGTTTCCAGGCCCTGAGTTCAAGCCACAGGACAACA
>NW_012279130.1:0-2192 GCF_000151885.1 Dipodomys ordii
GAAAAACAAAGGAGGAGATAAGAATGCTCCATAGGAAATGTACTCATTCCTTACTCATGTAACTGTAAACCCTCTGTATACTATTTTTTACAATAAAAAACATAAAAAATAAATTTGACTGGCATAATAATTGCACATATTTGAGGAATCCAGTATGATATTTTAATGTATATAGACAGTGTGCAATTATCAAATCAGAGCAATTATATTAAATAAAGGAAATTATACCATCCCCTCAAAAAACCCCACATATAGCACATGCTGTAAGGCATGGTGTCCCCCAGATTGACCCATACTTCTCTTGAAAAATCAAGAAGGTATGTAATAGAGGTCTTATAAATACTAAATTTAGGTTGCTTTCTTTTAAATAGTATAAGTTTTATACTGACCTTAAAAGTCTTATATTCTACTTATGGCTCCAACATAGACATGTTTACCTTAGAAGGTGCCAATGAATTATCAATCATCTAGACATGTTGTTAAAAATGTTAATTCATGCAAAAAACAAAAGTATTTTACCTAAACAAACTACATATTTTTAATAGAAAACTAGAAATACTTTAAAAACTATTGCTATAAATTTAGGAATAAATCTTCCATGAATGTCAGTTTAATATACATGAAATATTATGTTTCATCTCTTTCTTTAGGAATAAATATAGACATTCAAAAATGTCTTAGCTAATAACCAACATATAGATACATATTTATATAGGTATCTGTGTACATAAATGTGCAGTGTGGAAAAACTATGCAATTGTGTAAAGTGTTATTATGTAAATGTTTTTCTGAAAAAATTAGAAATCTAGTTTTTAGAATTATCTCGAAAACATATAATTTAAAATGATAAAGTAATTTGGGTTCAGATCTGTATGAATGAATTAGCATGAATAACTCAATGGTTTAGACATTTTGTCATGAATCTGAACTTTCTATTGAGGAGGTTACTAAGTTTGAATTTATGGAATATATTACTAAATAAAGGCATAATATTCAACAAAAGTATTTCTACAAGATTCAAATACCTAACTTGGAAAGAGTACAACATATATGAAAGATCATGCTAGATCCTCCTTTTCTTAAGGAAATTGAGGATAACATCAAACTGGTTCTTCTTGTCAAACACAGGGAATTTAACAGTAAGAAAAATCTGAAATGTGAGAGATCTCAGATTTCTAAAGCAATGAGCAATATCTCATTCCAGTTAAATATATATTCACATGCAGTATAGATGGTCTCTTCTATTTTAGCAAAAAGAGCACTCTAGGTGAATTACAGTGTTCTGTAGTTTAACAGAGAAACAATAAATGAAACTGTTGATTGTTTCCTTAAATAACAAAGGAAAATGGACTTGATATTTTCCCCTCTGAGTTAGTAGCATGGAAGATGGATGATACCAGGGTCTGGGAATCAGTGGAAATTTAACCCATGTGAGGAACCCATGTGACATCATCCCATTGGGGGACAGGTGATGCAGTCACAGCTCCAAAGCAACCATCAGGGCCTGAGAACATACAGTTGCAAAGAGCACTCTGAGAATCTCAATATGCCACACTCAACCAAAGACTAACACACAAACTATCACTTTGGAGACGAAAGGCAAAAATACAAAAGGCTCAGCACTCCCAAGATTCAATGTTTGACAGTTTCTGAGGAAGAAAAGAATATTTATTGCAAACAATGAAGAAAACCCACAAAGCAATATTGATGGTATGGGGACTATTTTTCTCCTCTTCCACTTCTCTCAGCAATAAACAAGAAGCAAGGTGTGGATGGTGGAACTGAAAGAGATTGAACAATCTTCTTAAATCCAGAACTGTATATTTTTGTTGAAGTGAGACTGATTTAATAAATAAATTTCTCTGAATATTAGATACACACAATTTTTAATGGAATCCTTGCACTTTTCTATGGAACCTGATTTCTTACCTGCTTTCAGCTTTGAAATAGTACAGTTATCTATAATTATGGGGAAACTGTATTATTCCATATGTATTTCTCCAATTGTTTGAAATATGTCTGTGAATTTGAAAATTGCTCATTAAGTACTAATTACCTTGACTCATTTTAATTGTAATCCTTTATGTTTGTACTTTTTTTTTACAACTTGTATGAACAGTATGCATTTACATACTGTGAATGGCCCTACCGTATAACATTGACCTAGTTTTCACTGAAAAACAAAGGAGGAG
>NW_012279131.1:0-1920 GCF_000151885.1 Dipodomys ordii
TGAGGCCCTGGGTTCGATTCCTCAGCACCACATAAGCAAAAAGAAAAAAGCCAGAAGTGGCACTGTGGCTCAAGTGGTGGAGCACTAGCTTGAGCTGAGGAGCTGAGGAACAGCACCTAGGTCCAGAGTTCAGGCCCCACGACCGGACCCCCCACAAAAAAAAAAGCCAAAGCATGAAAGTAAAAAGAAGGGTAATTTTCTGTGAGACACTGATTCAGGACCACAGAAAATATTCTATTACATATATTCAGACCCACCTATAAAGCAAAAGAATTATTTAAAGGACCTGATGCAGAATTATACTTTCTCAGGCTTTCACATTTCACTTACTCATCTGATACCCTTGACTGTTTGAATGTTTATTAGAAATCACTCAGCCTCTTTCATTTCTCCACTTATTGAATCAGCCACACACTGACATTTCTGGAGCATCTACACAATATTCTTGGTTACATTATACACTCAGGGGAAACAGTAACTCGAACAGTCAAGTCCTCCATGCATCTTGCTTTAGGAGTTAAAATCCAAACAATTAGAAAAAAGTAGATTTGGTAATGCGTTTGTCTTTTTCCAGGAACTGTCATCAGCCTTTTAAAAAACTATCCATTCTGTCAGCCTGAAAACCTGCTAGGGCAGTACTTCTTTCATTCCATTTTCTCTAATTCCTTCCTCACTCTGCCCTAAGACAATCAATCACTTCATTTTTTATGCCTTTTAATTTTCTGGTTCCTTCGACATGAAGTGTAATAGAATAAAATACAATTATTGATTACATACTGGAAGTACTAAATTAATTATTGTATGTATTAACTGATTTATTTGCTCGACTGAAAATAACTCTACTTTAAAAAATGCTTATAAAATGGATCTGTTCTCTGGTAATATACTTTTCTGATGAGGATTCTGAGCTATGCCTTCACATTATTCTTTATTTATTTTAAAAGTAAACATTTAGCACTCCTTATTATTAAGATTTCATTGCTTCAGAGAATTTGTGTAGTATGCCTGATACTCTGGGTTACATTCATAGCACTAAAAAGAAACCATGAATATAAGAAACACATGCACAATACAAACTCAGAAGGTATAGACTAAGCTGAAAGTTTAGTACACATATATGAAGCTGAAGATAAACATGACAAATGAGGGTGACACATTTGGATATCTAAAAGAAAGTTAGAATTAAAATGTTCTATCTTTTGGATCATTTTATGGGCAGATACTGCAATAAGTTCCAACAATTTTATCTAGTTCAATATGTAAGACATTATTATCAACTCGATCCTTTACACAGTAAAGCAAATATCCCAAGATCAGAAAGTGAAGAATAGGAAGCGTCCGAAACATGCATTCCCGATAGGATCAGAAAGGGTATACAAACCTGTTTACCCCTAAATAAACATAACTTTTTACACTCACAAGCACACTCACGCAACACACCTATACATGCATACACGTACATTTTAAGTATTTAGAAATTATTTTAAAGCATACAGACTATTAAAGGAAAAAAGCGTAGGAAACACTACTAAATCTGACTAAGAACAACTGAAGTGCAAAATGGTTTTCTTTCTTGCTATTGTTTCTAACATATTTATAAGATGATTTCTTTGTTGCTTTGTATGTCCCTCCCCCCACAGTATAATTCCTGTTTTCACTGTATTTGATGTTGTTATAATTTGTGGAGGGGAAGGGAAAAAACAAACTGTTTAAATAGGGATACAGGTGGACCCACTGCAACAATGAGATGTACAAGACGTTATGTTGAAAAATGAACTTTACAACTTTTGTACGGGTGGAGGGGACAGAGAGATGGAGGAGAGATGAGAAGGGATGGGAAGGGGAAACAAAGGAGGAGGCAACAATGCTTGATAAGAAATGTACTCATTACCTTGCTCATGTAATTGTAACCCCTCTGTA
>NW_012279132.1:0-2026 GCF_000151885.1 Dipodomys ordii
CTCCCTCTCTCTCTCACACACACACACACTGATCTGTGCCTCTTAGTGCTGTTGTCTTGGAAGGTGAAGGCTTAAAAACATATATTTGGGGAAGAGACATAAATATTCAGGTCACAGCAGCCTCCAAATTAAGAACCTCTTAAAAAATCTAACTTTAGATTTTTGTTGAATCTCAAGACTTCATTGCTGGGTGATTGTGACTTAATCATAAACAGAACCAGGGAAACTGAGGGCCATAGGAAGGGTTCCTTGCAAGGACTTTGAACCATTTTCCCCAGTGTTTGGAGCTCTGTGGAGTGAGAGGAAGTTCTGTACCTGCCCCCGGCCTGACCACCCTGCTATCTGCTGCCGCCTGCAACGCCACAAACCGCTTATCTCATAGGGAGAGACTTACAAGGAATCCACTGGGACTTCTCTTTCCCTGAGGGTGGGGTGTGGGGGAACCATGGGGTGTGGAAGCCAGGGGATGGCTCTACAGGTGAATACAAGACATGCCAGCCCAGCCAGCCCTGAAGATCAGATATGATTTTCATTAGATTTGCCCGCACGTCTTTGTGTATTGTTATACTTCTGCTCTTGTGTACATATTTGATCTTGGGCATTAGTCTGAAATGTCACAGGATGTTTGAACCAGGAAGGAGCCTCAGAAGTCACTTGGTGTCCAACGTGCCACAGAGGGTGACTCTGTCCAGAGTCACTCAGATTAAAGTAGTGTTTCCCCCAGACTGAATGATGAGAATGGCCTCCCATGCCTACCTTCCCTCTGGGCTGGACATGTGAGTTACTGTGAGCGTGGGTCCTGGATCTTGAGTTCTCTGCCTCTGGCTTCATGTCCCTTCTAGTAGGGATGTTTGTACCATTTGACGTCTGACATATCTCATCCCACTCACTTCAAGTCTTCTAGAAGCTTCTTCCTGGCCTGGATCCTCTCACCCTTCCATTCCTCTGGAATGGCCCTCTCTGTACCAATTGTCCTTCAGTATCATTGGGAGATTGATCTCAGGACCTCCTCTCCACACCAAACTCTCTCCATGCTCCGTCTCTTACATGCAAAACAGCAGACTATTTGCACATTACTTAAGTCATCCTCTTAAACACTTTAAATCATCTCTCGATTATTTATCATATTTAATAAGTGTAAATGCTATGTAAATCATAGTTATATTGAATTGTTTAAGGAATGACAAGAAAGAAATCTGAAAGTGTTCAGTAATAGATTCAGTTTCCCTCTCCATCTTTCTCTCTTTCTCTGTCTCTCTGCCATCATGTCCCCTACAGAAGCGGCCATGGTTTCTTATCTTTTGCTCTATCCTTCTGTAATGAGAGGTGGGAGTGAATTTGAAGACTCTGTGTCTCTCGTACTCCAAACCTCCATAGAAACACGCCACAGACAGCTGCAGGCATGGTCAGCCTTCTGGGAATTCAAGTTTTCATGTCTGAGATTTTTCATTCATTCATTCATTCATCAAACATTGAGACCTCACTGTATTATCTTTGGTTCCTATGGATAGTGTGGTAGACTGGACAGTGATTTTTGCTTTTGTGGATACTCCTTTCCAACAGTCTCTATTCAGGTCCTCTCTCTGACATATCCCTTAGTGGTGGGTAGGTCCATATGAATGTGGACGAGTCATGTAATGTCTGTGGGCCTCAGTATCTGCACAATGCTCTCATTACAGCCCGTCACATGTGGGTAGCGTGTGTGGTGTCACTTTGGATGCTTGGGCCTGCCAAGGACTGGGGTAGGTACTGAAGGGTGGTGTGATGGCAGGTGGGTGTGTATGTGTGGATTTATTTGTTTGTGTTCAGTCCTCAGGGTTCTTTGGATTTTTTTTTTGTTTTGGGGAGGCACACTGGCAGTACCCAGTGCCCTTTTTCAATAGTTGAGGAGAGGGTAAGAGAGTCTTAACCCTGCTGGAAGTTTCTGTAGTGGGATGCAAAAGAAAAATATTTTGAGTATCTGCTTGGGAACTTACACACACACACACACACACACACACACACACACACACACACCAACACACCA
>NW_012279133.1:0-2660 GCF_000151885.1 Dipodomys ordii
CTTATGTGGTGCTGAGGAATCGAACCCAGGGCCTCATGCATGCAAGGCAAGCACTCTACCACTGAGCCACCTTCCCAGCCCCCATGAGACTCTCATCTTCAATTAACCACCAGAAAACTGGAAATGGTGCTGTGGCTCAAGAGGTAGAGCTCTAGCCTTGAGCAGAAGAGCTGAGGGACAGCGCCCAGGCTCAGAGTTCAAGCCTCATGAAAAAAAAAAAAAGAGTACATTTCTTTTTGGACAATGTCATTCCTTTCTTCACTCTCTCCCAGTTGACCCTGTGTTTATTTGATGCCTTATCAAACAAATCCTATCAAACTAGAACTTGCTGCATACTTATTATGTTCTAGTTACTGTCCAGTACTGATAGTCATCCTGTGTATTTGTGTTCTTTTTCTTGTTATTAAGTGTTATTTTACTTGCGCAAAATCATCCCTCATCTCATCTTCCGACAATCAGAGTATCTCTGAAGCATCCTGTCTCATCTGGGGCCTAGGACTTCATGGACCAAGACTAGGATCTGTGGGAAAGAATTCCACATAGAAGCTTAAGGAAGCAACTTATGGTGGGTCTTAGGAAATTCTAACAGAGGGGGACACACACAATATGGCCTCAAAGTTGGGGACAAACAACAGGGCAAGAAGAGACAAAAGTATAACTTTCTCATAGGTTCAACAGGAAGAATTAAAGGAAATGAATATGGTCACGGAATCACTGTGATGACCAGGCAGCCTGGAGAGGTGGCTGAGGTGAAGGGCCAGCTGTGAAGCTCCAGGGTATGAGAGGGTATCCAGAAGCCCTCAAACCTCTCTTAACAATGACTGGCAGTGGAGAGGGACCAGGAGCGCCTGGAGTCCCTTCAGACAGGTGGGAAGGGTAAAGTGTGGTGAGTTATGATGGTTATTTGTGGCTTCATTTGTATTGGTGTGAAATCAGGTCACATATATGTTGTGTCTTATTTAGTGTACCATAAAAGTGACTTTTTGGAAGTGGACCTGTAGCTCAAAGAGGTAGAACACTAGTCTTGAGTGAAAAAGCTCAGGAACACCTGCCCAGGCCCTGAGTTCAAAACCCACGGCTGACAAAAAAAGTGACTTTTTTGGAGCCAGAAATACAAATGGATCAATAAATGATGGCAAGCATGATTATAATAAAACACAGAGGGACTCAGGACCAATTCACAAAGAAGAAAGCTACTGAGCTGAAGCCAATATGTTAAATGAAAGAGAGATGGAACAATATTCTAGGCACAAGCACTCTGATATGCTTAAGGGTTATGATATTTTCTTCACTGGAAGACAAGGAAGTAAGTTAGGAGCAGACTAAAAAGTGCACTAGGTGAAAAAAAGAAGCCTAGAAATTTAAGTGGGAATACTAGGTATTAGTTTTCCTTTTTGTTTGGAAAGGTGTGTTAGGAGTATACTTGGACAATTAATTGAGAGGTGTGAGGTACCCATCCAGCCAATGGGGGGAATAAAGAAATAGCTTGAGTAAAGACTCAGTAGTAGGAGATGGCACTATTGTTTCAGGATCTGAAGGAGGCTGTGTGTGGCTGGCAGCAGGAGAAAGGAAAGAAGGCTGATCCCTTGATGCAGAATGCTGTGGGTTGAAGTGCAAGTGCAAACTGGAAGTTGAGTAGGGCAGAGCAGTTGTTGGTATGACCCAGGTCCTTTTCCATTCCAGAATCCTGCCCTAACACCTGTCCTGGAGGAAGGGGCTTGTGAGAGGCTATGAAAGTTTTCTTGAACTAAACCAAAGAAGGGAAGGAAGCAAGGCGCCAGCTGAGTCAGCTGAGAGCTGGAGGCTGAAGCGGATGCTGAAGCCTGGCAGTGGTAACTGGGTCGCTGGAAGGCACTAGGATTTACCTGGGCATCCTGTAGAGCCAGAACTGGGCATCGTGCAGTGTTTACTCCAATATTCACCTAGAAAAGCTTAATTCTCGTTTTCACGTAGCAAAAACCAACCAACCAAAACCTCCACACTACTCAAAAATAAGCAAATGTCAACGAATCCAGTTCGCTGAAACCAGAAATTCAATGTCCACCGCAAACAGGCAGCATCTTCTAGGAGCTACCTTTCTGGGGGCGGTTTGCAAAGAATGGTTGTATAACCCACATCCATTCAATCTCAAGCACCCCAAGGCGAGGGTTAACCCAAGATACTAAATCCTTTAAAAAAAGGGGGGAAGGAGAAGGAGAGAGAGGGAGAGAAGAGGAAGAGGAGGGAAGGAGAGAGGGAAGAGTGTGGAGGGTGGAGGAGAGAGAGGAAGACGGAGAAAGGAGGGGAAGAGAGAGGGAGAGAGGAGGAGAGGAGACAGAAGAGAGGGAGGAAGAGGAGAGAGATTATATATATGTATAATATATATATTATGTACAATATCGCGCACCACAGACCTCCCACAGAAGCCTAAACCTGGGGGAGAGGGACATTTAAAAACCACCCTCCCCTTTGTTTTTCTTCCTGGGACATCCAAGTCACCCGAGTCCCCGGAACACTCCCGTCCTCTCGGTTCCTCCCACGCCCGCCGCACACGCTCGCAAATGCCCGGGAGGCTGGTGGCGCGCTGCTCAGGTGAGGGGCCACCCAGGGCCGGGAGGCGCCGAGGGCCGGAGCCCATTCGCTGCCGCGGCCGCCGCCGGGGAGGGGTGGGAGGTGGGCCG
>NW_012279134.1:0-3073 GCF_000151885.1 Dipodomys ordii
GGATACAGGAAGACCCATTGCAACAATGAGATGTACAAGTCGTTATGTCGAAAAACGAACTTTACAACTTTGGTGGGGGGGCGGGAGGGGGGGAGGATACAAAGGGATGGGAAGGAGAAACAAAGCAGGAGGCTACAATGCTTGGTAAGAAATGTGCTCATTATCTTACCCATGTAATTGTAATCCCTCTGTACAGTATTTTCACAATAAAAATATATATTAAAAAAACACAGTATCTTTGCAAGTTACATGAACAGTAGGATATATAGAAAACATACGAACTTGTCAGTACACAGAAGACAGTTTCTAATACTGACCCCTTAGTTTAGTTTAGTTCCACAGATACATCTTCCTAATCTAGGGACTGTTAGCAGATTGTATGGTGACATAGTAGTCTAATGCAAAAAAAGGCACTGCGCTTTCACACTCCTTGGGGATGTTATGTGGGCAGCTGTAATACTAGAAAACAGAAATTAGTAACAGTGATTCACAGAATAGTTCACCTAAGAATCAAGTTATTTCAACTATCTTGGTATTTACAATGCCCTACTTGAGATTCTTTTGTTTTTCTATTACCTCATTGTTTTATATAAAGTTACACAGGAATGAAAACAATTATTAAATTTCAATTGCCCTAGTTCTAGAATTAAAATCGATTATAAACTTTTACATTTATACATGCTTAGCCATTCGTAAAATTAACTCAAGCAGCTGTGGGCATGGCTCAAGAGGTATAATTCCTTCCTAGCAAGAACAAGGCCCTATCCAGCCATACCACTTCTAGGCATCTATCCTGAACAACAGGAATCAGTATACAAGGACACATGCACCTCCATGTTTATTGCAGCACTGTTCACAATAGCCAGGATATGGAAACAACCCAGATGCCCCACCACAGATGAATGGATCAAAAAACTGTGTTATCTATGCACAATGGTACATTATGCAGCCATTAGAAAGGACAAAATAATGGCATTTGCAGGAAAATGGATAGAGACAGAAGAAACCATGTTGAGCTAGGTAAGCCAAGAGCAAAGAGACAAATAGCACATGGTCTCCTTGATAAGTGGATGTTAGATCCAAATGTAAGGTGATACAACATAGTTAACAAGGCTTAAGAAACAAAGGACTTCCACTCATCTGGTTGACTCACTACTAAATAACCCCATGCTGCTGATCACATATTTGGTATATATGTGCACACCATTGGGAAACTAGGAGGAGGACACAGAACTGGAGGGAATCAGGGAAAAACATACAACAGCAGGACCCTCAGCTGCTCTGGACATTGATCAAAATGAACTAAGCAACTCAATGGTAGTGATGGGAGGGAAGGAATGAGTGGGAAAGAGGGAACAGCTAACGCTATGCAAAACAAAAGAAATGTACATATCACCCAATGTAGAAGAAATAACTGTATTGCAAAGCTCATAGAACTCATATTATAGACCATGATAGACAATTTGCCCCATGAAAGTTAGAATGTGTTTGTGACCTAACTAAGCATCACTATTCCACACTACTGTGAAATCTGGGAAATTATGTAATCAATCACAGTAAGAATTTGAAAAAAAAAAAAAAAGAACAAGGCCCTGAGTTCAAACTTCAATACTGACAAAAAGAAGTAGAATTTTCTTTTGCCTAAAAAAATCTGAACTGGAATCTTACATGATCTACTAAAGGGGTAGTTTCTGCAAGACAGACAATATGAGTCTCTAAGTAGTTGGCCTGGTCTCAAAGAAGAAATGTTGGCTCCTTAATGAAAAGATTGACCAATAAACAGTACATTTATATTCTTAAAGTTAAGAGTAAAATATTCACAGGTTTTATGGTTTTCTTGCTTTATTAGGCTTACCAAAAACTGGTCCAGATTTTATCACCTAAAGGCTTTTCTCCACAATCATTTAATTCAAGTGTAAAGCAGTGTCAACAGAAAGATATGACCTAGCACTTAGGAGCTGGTTGAACAAGGAATCTTCTGGGGAGGTGCTATTTCAAAATTTTATTCTCAACGGTGTGTAGGAATGAATCAGGATAGTGAGAGAATTAGGAAGAGAGAACAGCATTTGCAAATGCTTCAAAACAGGGCATAAACAATGGCTGAGGTCAATATGGCCTAGTGACTAAGGGTAAGAGTATCAAGATAAAGCTGCAGAGATAGGCCCTGTAGTCCATGACAAAAAAGCAAGAATGATAATGAACTGAATGAAGACTCCTGTAGAAGTTCAAATAAGAGCTGGATTAGGAAGGTGAAAACAGAGATGAATATGAGATATTTATAAGTCAAGCCTTTAGAATTGATTACTGGGAATGTTAGGAGAGTATCATATTTCACAAGTTGGAAACAAGAGATAGAACAGTACTGCCAAGTTGGGCTTAAATCTAATTTTGAAATGTAGTTGCAGCTATCATAAAGATATCTATTAGCCCACTGGTATACACTCATGGAATACTTCACAGAAAAATGATAAACTATAACTATTTACATCAATATACATGAATCTCAAAAAACATGCCTACAGAAAGGTATTATAAACTTGCCTTTCAAATAAGCAAACCCCAAAATATAGTTTATATACACACAAAACACATGTAGAATACAATATAAAAAGCAACTCAGCCGGGCATTGGTGGCTCATGCCAGTAATCCTGATCTGAGGATTGCAGTTCAAAACCAGCTGGGGCAGGAATAAACCACCAGAAAACTGGAAGTGGTACTGTGGCCCAAAGTGGTAGAGTGCTAGCCTTGAGCCCAAAGAGCTCAAGGACAGTGCCCAGGCCCTGAATTTATGCCCTATGACTGACCCACCCGACCCCCCCCCAAAAAAAAACAACTCAGGATAATAGTTGTCTATTGCGAGGAGGAACAGAGACTCAAGAGGGTACTCAGGAGGTTTCTAACACCCTAGGACTTTTCTCTTTCTCTCTTTTTTTTTTGGGTCCGGTTGTGGGGCCTGAACTCTGGGCCTGGGTACTGTCCCTCAGCTCTTCAGCTCAAGGCTAGCGCTCTACCACTTGAGCCACAGTGCCACTTCTGGCTTTTTTCTTTTTTCTTATGTGGTGCTGAGGAATC
>NW_012279135.1:0-1568 GCF_000151885.1 Dipodomys ordii
CCAATGCCACAACCACAGCCTGCCGAGGGTGTTCATGGTCTCATTACCAATGCCACAACCACAGCCTGCCGAGGGTGTTCATGGTCTCATTACCAATGCCACAACCACAGCCTGCCGAGGGTGTTCATGGTCTCAGCAGCATTTCTTTAGAGGACAGCAAACTCCACTGTAGTATGCTTTGCATCAGCTTCAGCGAAGGGGTATCAACATGCCTCTCAGACACACTGTGTGTGTGTGTGTGTGTGTGTGTGTGTGTGTGTGTGTGTAAACACACGTATTCAGGGAGGCCAAGAATATCTGTGAAGTAAAGATAGAAAAGAGCAGTGGGCAGGATAGAAACAATTCGATTGCCGGGTCCTGGTGGGATCCAGGAGACTCTGAGAGAGCCAACACGAGACAAAGACAACACACGCTCCATCTTCTATTAAAGAGCACCAGGACAGAAGCAGTGTTCTGTGCAGATGCAGACGAAATGATGGGATATCCAGCATATCCAAGCTGTCCCCTGCGGTAGGGTTTCCTTCCTGTGACACTACTCTTCCCTTCCTGTGAAGGGAGCAGGTACGGATCAAGTCACATACACTTCTGGGATGAAACAGCACATCACCATTTAGATCAGTCCATTGCTGCTGTATATTTTTGTGGAAAAGGATCAGGATGAAGCAGTGCAGAAATAATACCTCCAGGAAGCAAATTTTCTTGGATGTGAGAGTCATTCACTGACACCTAGAAATGTTCAAGAAAAGTCAACTCCACTATAGACCACAAGATGGCAGGAGACGTACACTGATGGAGAATGCGCTGGCAGAGACCCTCGGGGCTCAGTGGGCTGGTGGTCTCTCGTGTAATCTATAGTCTTCTCTATAAAATCTCTGATGAGACATTTGTTTACCTCCCTGGCATATGTGAGAAGCTCTCCATTTTTTTCTGCACAAATTTTCAAATATTGGAGTTTGTAAATAGGTAAGATGAACCCAATGTCGAATCAGCCCAGATGTCCCTCCATGAATGAATGATCAAGCAAAATGTATATAATATATACATGATGAAACTTTATGCATCCATCAGAGAGCATGATACTATATATCATTTGTGGATGAATGGGAATACCTGGAAAAAAATGATGTTAAGTGAAGTAAGTCTGGTCCAACAAACGCACATTTCCCCTTAGATGTGGAAGCTAGACTGAAATTATACATTTGTAAGTAAATACACTGGTGGAAGGCAAGTGTGTACAGGTGTATTAACTGAAACAGGGCAGGCTCAAGGGGGAACTCAGATAGTGTAATTCCTTAAAAGGCAAAGTCTAAGTTCAACTAAACAAAATACCAGGAAGTGGATACTCAGGCGGGGTGGAAAAGGCCGGGAATGCAGTCAGGACTCCAATGGATAGCCTGCAAAATTAGATGAGTGAGGGAAGGGGTGGTGGAGGGGGATGGGTGAGAACCCTGATCCATGGCATGGGTAACGATGCACTGCATTCACAACTACCTTCCTAAAGGGCGACGCCACTACAAATAACTTAAAAAAGGCTAACTCAAACGTCAGGTTCTTTTTTTTTTTTTTTT
>NW_012279136.1:0-1785 GCF_000151885.1 Dipodomys ordii
GTCCTGTAATGTTTTCAGGGTATCTGCTTTGACTCCAAGGTCTTTGATCCACTTTGAGTTGATTCTGGTGCAGGGTGATAAATAAGGATCTAGCTTTAGTTTTCTACAAGTGATTAACCTCCACATAGAGCTTCCCTATGACCCAGCAATCCCACTTTTTGGGGATTTACCTGAATGGTCACAAACAAGATCATGCTAAAGTTACCAACACAACTATGTTTATTGCAGCCTTATTTACCATAGCTAAGATATGGAACAACCCAGATGCCCCTCAGTAGATGAATGGATCAGGAAAGTGTGGTATATATACACAATGGAATTCCATGCCTCCATCAGAAAGAATGACATTGCCTCATTTGTTGGCAATGGAAAGACTTGGAAAAAATCATATTAAGTGAAGTAAACCAGGCCCAAAGCAACATAGGTCCCATGGTTTCCCTTATTTGCAGTAACTAGTATATGTCTGAGATAAGCAGAAAAGGTCAGATAAGTTGATATTAGGCGAAATGAACCCCAAGATAAGGACTCAAATATTTTTTTCTTTCTTGCTATTGTTTCTAACATATTTATAAGATGATTTTTTTGTTGCTTTGTATGTCCCTCCCCCACAGTATAACCCCTGCTTTCACTGGTATGATTTGTGGAGGGGAAAGGAAAAAACAATTTGTTTAAATAGGTATAAAGGCTGACCCATTGTAACAATGAGATGTACAAGACATTATGTCAAAAAAATGAACTTTACAACTTTACGGAGCAGAGGTGGGGGATAGGATGGGAAGGGGAAACAAAGGAGGAGCTAACAATGCTTGATAAGAAATGTACTCATTACCTTGTTCATGTTCATGTAATTGTAATCCCTCTGTACAGTATTTTCACAACAAAAAAACTTACTAATAAAAAAGTAAAAGAAAAATTATTCTGTCAATGCTACATTAACCATAATTTCAAAACCAGTCAAAAAGATATGAGAAAGAAAAAGTACAGATCAACATTATTCTAGAATATAGATGCTAAAGAATCTCAAGAAAATATTTGATATTAAATCAAAAAAATGTGATTTAAGTGAGACTCCTGGTTGGTATACAATAGTGGCTGAAAATTTGAGAATCCACTAATACAACCTACTACATGACATACTTTAACAAAAATCTCTCATGGTCATGTTCAAGATATAGCTCATGCTCAAGAATTAGACAAAATCCAATGGACATTCATAGTCAAACGAGCTGGAAAACTAAACAAAGAGAGAAGTCTCACACTCAGAAACAATATTAGCAAGAAATCTACAGCTATGTAGTATTTGGTGGTTAAAAAAACCCTCAATCTTTTCTTAAGATTTGAAGTAACAAGGGACAGGAGGCGAGAACTGTCTACTTTCTCCAGTCTGTTCACAATATACTACAAGTGCTAGCTGAGGCATTGTGCGTTGATTGTACACCGATAGGACATAAAATGGCTGGGGGTATGGCCCAGTTGGTAGATCATCTGCATACTGAGCTTGAGATTCTGAGTTCAAGTCCCAGTACCATCAGATAAAAAGGGACAGAAAAGGTGAACACAGCTGGAAGGAAGAAACATAACTCTTAGTAGCTAACATCTTTGTCTTCGTAGAAGGCTCAAAGAACCAACACAACAACAAATTTCTGAAACTAATAAGCATGTCAAGCAAAGCTCTAAGAGACAAAACTAATCTACAAGAAGAAGAAGAAGAAGAAGAAGAAGAAGAAGAAGAAGAAGAAGAAGAAGAAGAAGAAGAAGAAGAAGAAGAAGAAGAAGAAGAAGAAG
>NW_012279137.1:0-2880 GCF_000151885.1 Dipodomys ordii
CTATACAACAAAAAGCGTCTGAAGACTGTTGGATATCATGCTTATGAAGTGTATCAATTCAGCCACTCCTATTTCAGTGTCCAGTGCCCATCTTTTTTTTTAATTGTGAAAATACCATACAGAGGGGTTACAATTACATGGGCAAGTAATGAGTACATTTCTTATCAAGCATTGTTGCCTCCTCCTTTGTTTCCCCTTCTCATCCCTTTCCATTCCTTCCCGCCCCCAGCAAAGTTGTAAGGTTCATTTTTCCACATAAAGTCTTGTACATCTCATTGTTGCAATGGGTCCACCTGTATTCCTAGTTAAACAATTGTTTTTTTCCCTTCCCCTCCCCAAATTATACCAACATCAAATACAGTGAAAACAGGGATTATACCAGGGGAGAGGATATAGCAACAAAGAAATCATCTTATAAACATGTTAGAAACAATTGCAAGAAAGAAAAAAACATTTGAATCCTTATCTTGGGGTTCATTTTGCCTAACATCAACTTATCTGACATTTTCTGCTTGTCTCAGACATTTACTAGTAATTGCAAATAAGGGAAACCACGGGAACATATGTTTCTTTGGGCCTGGCTTACTTCACTTAATTTTTTCCAAGTTTTTCCATTTCCTAACTAATGGGGCAATGCCATTCTTTCTGATTGATGCATAGAATTCAATTGTGTATATATACCACATTTTCTTGATCTATTCATCTACTGAGGGCATCTGGGTTAGGTCCATATCTTAACTATAGTAAATAATGCTGCAATAAAAATAGTTGTGCTGGTAGGTTTAGTACAGTCTTGTTTGTGATCATTTGGGTAAATACCCCAAAGTGGGATTGCTGGGTCATAGGGGAGCTCTATGTGGAGTCTTTTGAGAAACCTTCATACTACTTTCCAAAGTGATTGAACAAGTTTACACTCCCACCAACAATGCCGTAAGGTTCCCTGCTCCTAACTAGGCACAGCAGATCTTGGTCCAACAGAGTATGTAGTAATGAGGACTCAACATCTTTCAACTATGCTGAATAATTAAATCCTTAAACAAGCCTAATCTTTTTTATACCCTTCAGGAAGTCAGAGTCTTCATATATAGCCTATATGCTTTTTGATACATGGTATCATGTTCAGACTTTTCTTATGTCTTTACAATATATAGAGATGGATTTCAACAAAATTTCCTATTTCATTGTTCTAATAGCTACCACTTTTCTTAAATCATTTTGTACCTGCAATGTGGCACCCACTAGCATTTACTTTTCCAAAGGCATCCTTTCTGAGTTCACCAGTTAAAGCAATTGTGCTGCTATAGAATGCCACTTGTATTTTGTTTGTCCTATGATAGGGTCCCCTGTCAGTCAGTACTGGATCCAGCTTCAAAATCCAATTTTTGGGGTCACTTCCTTGAAATACACACCAAATTTCTTCTTCTTCTTCTTCTTCTTCTTCTTCTTCTTCTTCTTCTTCTTCTTCTTCTTCTTCTTCTTCTTCTTCTTCTTCTTCTTCTTCTTTCCTTCTTCTCTTTTGGTGGTTAATTAGGGAGCATTTTGAGGGCTTTCCTCATTTTGAGTGGCTTTGTCCAGTTATTTCATGTCTCAAAATTGCTTTTGGCCTGGCATGGATGGCACAGACCTATAATTCCAGCTACTCAGGAGGCTGAGATCTGAGGATCACTGTTTAAAGCCAATCCAGGATACTGAAAAGTAATTCAATCAAGTTATTAGTAATTACATTCTAGGTTTTAGCAGTCACGAGCAGTACAAAAATTATCTGTGAAGCATCCAGGAGTTACCATTTACTTCATGCAAAGCCGGAAAGATGGGGGAAATTCAGCATGAAATGAAGATAATGAAACAGGACCAATGAGGTCTTTGTATGTTTTTTCAGCCCTGATACCTTTTGAAATTCAAGTTGGCCTTGTGATCCTCTCACCTCAAATCCAAGTGCTGGAACTACAGGTATGTGTTACCACACCCAGTTTATCCCTGATTTTTAAAATGAACAATTGAAGAGTATTGCAACCAAAAGTTGTTCTGTATTATAATAATAAATAAAGCCATTCTGAGTACTCTTGGCTACTTGTTTGTAAGTAGGTTTATTCAGACTACCTGTCAAAACAGATAAAACTGCACAAAGATTAATTGCATTTTGGGCTAACCTCACAGAAATTGGAAGAGACATGTTCCGTGTGATTTCTATTGGCGAGAGGCTGTTTAATGAGTTCAGTCCTAGTGGCTGGGATTTATTTTGTTTTTGTTTTTGCTTTTTACATTCTTGTGGGCCTGTAGTGGGGCTTGAACCCAGGACTCGGGTGCTGCCCCTTAGCTTTTTCGCTGCAGGCAGCTGCTCTATACGTGAGTCACAGCTCCACATCTGGCGTTTTGGGTAGTTCATCGGAGAGACGAATCTCATGGACGGTCCTGTGTGGGCCTGGCTTTGAACTGTGATCCTCAGGTCTTAGCCTCTGGAACAAACATCTAGCTACCTTCCCACAGTTCTTTCACCCATAGGTGAGTTTTCTAGAATGATGCCTGGGGCGGCTTTTCGATTCCCAGCGCAATCTCCGACTCTTAGAGCCGGCTGGCTCGGGGTCCCGCCCGGGTCGAGTGGACCGGGCGCGCGTGGCGTGGTCACCCTACCTTGCCGACGTTCACTGCGGAGCCATAGCCCGTGGAGAACCCGCAGCCGATGAGGCAGACCTTCTCCAGCGGCGAGGCGGCGTCGATCGCTGCCACCGAGATCTCGTCCACCACCGTGTACTCGGAGAAGGTGCTGGTGCCCAGGAAGTGGTGGATCGGCTTCCCCCGGCAGGTGAACCTGCAGGTGCCGTCCACCAGGGTCCCCCGATGCTTACCCAGACTGGACAGGGAAAGGACGCAGAGGACGTG
>NW_012279138.1:0-2095 GCF_000151885.1 Dipodomys ordii
GAGAGAGAGAGAGAGAGAGAGAGAGAGAGAGAGAGAGAGACTGAACTCTGACGTATCCACCATGAGCAGGTGAAGGAACAGAGGTAGACCAGAAACATCCTGAACAGAAAGAGCCCATTAAGAGGAAGAGCAGTGGAGAATGCTGGAAGGCAGATGTAGTATCTCAAGGAGGAATGATTGGTTATTTGTGCTAATTAAGGTAAAGACTAAAAATGATGAAATGAAAACGGGGCATAGCAAAGTGGAGGCTGGTGTTGAGCCTTCTGTTCTGCTTGGAAATCCCATTCAATGTGCATGGATCAGGATTTCCATCTAGTATTAGCCATGGTGGTGAATATGGGACCTAGGTTTAGCCAACCATAGTGGTTCTCATACCTCATGGTAATTAGTCTAGAGATGGGTATGTAGTCCAAGCTTAGTTAATTAGATCCCTGCTTATATATTTAGTCCTGGGCTCTTCTGGGCAGAAGGAGTTTTAGGATGAAAGTCCTGGTAGCTAACAGTAGACAAGTGTGTCAACTGGATTCACTGTTTCTTCTTCTTCTTTTTTAATCTTTATTGTAAAGGTGATGAACAGAGGGTTACAGTTACATAGTAAGGTAATGAATACATTTCTTTTAAAACACTGTTACTCATATTCTCCCACTTATGCCTCTCTATTTCCCACCCCTCCCCTCAAGTTGTATTGTATAGTTCATTTCCAACATAGCATCAAGGGAGTATCATTGTTGCATTAGTTCATCCTTTGTCCTGATGCTTCTGTGATTCCCTTTCCCATCCATGGACGGAATAAACTTATATACAAGATGCAGAGTGAAAGATTTCTGATTGTAGCATGTCAGCCTTGTCTGGACCCAGCTCTGCCCAAAGCCCTATGCTTCCTCTAACTTCGATATGTTATTTCCCAGCCAAATATTCTTTCATTTCAAGCTAGTTTCAGGCTGCTGTCTCTTGCATTCAAAATGTCCTGACTAATGGCAGTAGATTTTTCTTAAGTCTACTTAGTGGGAGATTTACTCAGGCGTGTGCGTACATTGCTCTACACAAAACCTGACTCAGGAGCTTCTGCATTCAGGACTATTCTTAGTTGCCTGGCATTGCCTGGAGAAGGCTAGCCTGGGCATGACCCAGCACATCATCTCCCTCCTTCCCTTCCCTTGGGGCAGCTTCTGACGCAGACCTGAAATCTGGGGCAGGTAGGGTTGCAACTAGAGGAGCTAGGGGAAGGCATTGGGTTTCACCCATGACCCAAGAGGTGGCATCATACAGGTCACCAGGGCTGGGGACCAGGAGTTCTTTAGGTGATCATGGAAACAGAAGTGGGGGGGGGCTGCCTGAGGATTTGAGGCAGGCAGGGTCAGCATCTGGGGAATGCAGACCAAGTAATGGGAGACTAGGACAGGGGAGGTAGTTGCTCATTCTGCTGGATGAGGTTTCATTGGCCCAGAGCTGTTGTTAAAGGGCCAGCCCCACATAAACTGCTGTGTCTTGAAGACACTAAGGCACAGCTCTACTTCCTTCAGCTATTGGCTCTGAAGATCTAGTCTGCTACTTTTGGGTGCCTTCTTGTGTGTATTGGAGAGGAAAGTAATTGTTATTATTGTTCTTCCAGGTCCACATGTATTTTGCTCAGTGTGTTTTGCTCAGTGTGTTTCTCTCTCTCTCTCTCTCACACACACACACACACACACACACACACACACATCTCTTATTGCAAATGCATGACTCAGCCCTGGGCAGAACTCTGAGCTGCTCCCAACAGATAAATTATGCTCCAATAACTATCCCTGGTTACCTGCACTACACAAACCAGCAAGACTTCAGAACCCCTGCAGTAGCTGTGTGGCAGAGGATGAAGCCTAAAGCAGTTGCCTCATTGCTTGCTGCTGTTTGTAGGGTTCTTTCTGTTCTCGTAGAAGATGGATCTTTCTACACAGAGCCCTTTCTTTTTTTGGGGGGGGGTCCGGTCGTGGGGCCTGAACTCTGGGCCTGTGCGCTGTCCCTCAGCTCTTCAGCTCAAGGTTAGTGCTCTACCACTTGAGCCACAGCGCCACTTCCGGCTTTTTTCATTTTGCTTATGTGGTGCTGAGGAATC
>NW_012279139.1:0-1151 GCF_000151885.1 Dipodomys ordii
AAGGAGGAGGCTACAATGCTTGATAAGAAATGTACTCATTATCTTGCCTATGTAATTGTAACCCCTCTGTACAGTATTTTCACAATAAAAAAAAAAAGCTTTTTTAAAAAAAGAAGAAAAAACAATACCAACAAGCCAGATCAACTCCAATGGAGAGCTAAAGTGGGATGCCATGGTGGCCTGAGGAGAGTCAGTAGACAAAAGTCATGGTGCCACCACTTCTAGTCCAAAGTTTTGCTCAAGTTGCTCATTGCTCACCACCATTACTAGACCTGACTTTTTTTATATTTTATTTTATTTTTGTCAGTCATGGGGCCTGAACTCTGGTCCTGGGCGCTGTCCCTCAGCTCTTCAGCTCAGGGCTAGCACCCTACAACTTTAGCCACAGTGCCACTTCTGGCTTTTTCTGCTTATGTGGTGCTGAGGAATCGAACCCAGGGCCTCATGCATGCAAGGCAAGCACTCTTCCACTGAACCACCTTCTCAGTCCCTAAATCTGACTGTTTTAATAAAGAACCCCATTATTTCTTAGAGTATAATTTTAAGCAGATTTTCATTCTCAGATTTTTAGGTCTGGTTGAAGTCTGAGTTATTTGGACAAGAAAGCTGTTTCTAAGGCATTAATAAGGGATTTCTTTATCATTTTTGCAAGACATAGGGAACAGCCTCTTAGGAACAAGAGTCAAAAAGTAACTGCTGCTTTTGCATCTCTTTAGCACACACATAGATTTTACTTGATAAGATGATGCTGTGACTTATCAAGTAAATGAAGTTTTATTTTAAGGTTCTACTTTATAATCTTTATGCTTTTTAGAAAATGAAATCCTAAGCCGGGCGCCAGTGGCTCACATCTGTAATACTAGCTACACAGGAGGCTGAGATCTGAGGATCGCGGTTCAAAGCCAGCCCGGGCAGGAAAGTCGGTAAAACTCTTATCTCCAATAAACCACTAGAAAACCGGAAGTGGCGCTGTGGCTCTAGTGGTAGAGTGCTGGCCTTGAGCTGAAGAGCACAGGGACAATGCCCAAACCCAGAGTTCAAACCTCATGACCGACCAAAAAAGAAAGAAAATGATATCCTAACATATTTGTCTGCAAAAGATGTTACCAGTTCACTTTACCTTCTTTTGGTAATGATGTTAGGTTTGTGCT
>NW_012279140.1:0-2122 GCF_000151885.1 Dipodomys ordii
ACACACACACACACACACACACACACACACACACACAGCCTCCAGATCTTACACTTTCTTCAGTAAATTCCAAACTACATTCATACTGCTTGCCATTGCTTTCCCTTTTCTACAACTCACCTTGGGAAAGAAAAGAAGAGGTTGACTAGATCTTATGAGATGTAAGCAGTAATAAAGCTGGAAGCAATGCTGGGTAATGGTTAGGAAAGAAAGCTCCAGGGTTTTCAGAGTCCAAACTGTGGGTTCTATTTCTTGAGAGTTTAGTTATCTTGAGATAAGTATTTGCTGTCGGTGCTCCTCAGCCTTTTCTTCACAAATTTCAAGTAACAAGTAACCTCTACCTTGTAAGGTTGTTGCAATAATTTTATATGAAATATGCATAAGGCACCTGAGATTTTAAAAACAGAAAGCTTAGGTAAAGAATAATTAGAGAAAATATCAGTGAGATTCTCCCATTTGTAACTACAAATACATTTTAAAAACTATTCCATTTCCAAGATAAAACATTTAAGTTAGTTTTAAACTAACCGTGTTTTTTCTTTCCTAACAATCAAAATACTTATATCTATCATTTTAATAATCTCCTACAGATAACTCAATAAATTAAATATACAGTTCCAGACCCAGAATATTTCCATTTTAGCATTGTATTGCAAAGAGAAGGTAATCTGGAGTAGTTATGAACAGAAACAAATAACTTCTAGTGACTGAGTGAGTAGTTTAAAATCAGTGAATTAAAGGCAAAAGTTACATTTCAAAAACCTAAACATTTATATAAGATGTTTTATTTCACTATATATTATTAAGTCCAATTAACTGCATGAAGTCCTTCTTAACTAATGCTCCAGAATCTGGATTTTTGCCTCAGTTAATGCAAGTTCGATCTCCTGTTTTTGGCTCTTCTTTTATAGCCCTGTGCCCTAAATGACACCTTCATTCTCTTGGTACACTAAGTAAAAAAATGACTCTCCATTTACTTACTTTCTTACTCTTTCCTGATAGGCTTTTGATTTATAAACTTGGTAATTTATAAGATGCTAATAAAGAAAAGGGTTTGGGAAAGAATAGGTTTGACTAGCATAAATTGGATTGATTTTTAACTCACACTTAATGGTATCTGTTTCCAGTATTTTGATCAATATTATTAGTATTGGCATGTACTTGTTAGCTAGTATTGAGTGCAAATTAACTGGAAAGGAGTTTTTCTGACTTCTCTGTTCTTCCTCTCTGTATACATAAAGACCTAAGTTTATTATTGATTAATCCTAGACAGCTAAGCTCATTTGATATTAATGGCTTATTTTTATCTGTTCACATTACTCAGCAAAAATCAGATTTTAGCTACTCAAAGGAAGGACAAATTGACAGCTAGCTGCCCATCACATTTCATTGATAACTTGTATGACTCCTAATCAAAGAATGCACTAAGTGAGAAGACAATGAGAGATAGCTAGAAGTGATATCATCCCCAAAAGCAGGTTTCTGAATGTAAAATGCATAGCATGTATTCAGCCCCTGCTTAGTAATACTTAAAAGAACCACAACAAATTGCTTGAAATTCACCCGTGATGAGGCAATGCCTCTGCTGACCAGTAGATAGCACTAAAGATATTTCAATAAGTAAAGAAAGGCATTTGGTGTGATTATTATTCTGACAGGGAAACAGTAGACAAGTTCAGTTTAGATCAACTGAGGAGGAAAATAGAAGCCCCTAGCTATTTAGAAATTGGGATTTTTAAAAACCAAACCTTAGTGGTAAACCTGAATGTAAGTCTGGACTTTATCATCTCAGGAAAATGAGCTTATTTGTTTTCTAATGCACTTTGTTCCAAGGTGGGAAGATATCACACACTTGACACCCATTGATATAAAACATGATGGCAAGATAATGTGATGTTAGGAAAATGAACCCTTAGATAAGTTTTTAAATGTTTTTTTCTTTCAGGCATTTGTTTCTAACTCATTTATAAGATTATTTCTTTGTAGCTTTGTATGTCCCTCCCCCACAGTACAACCCCTGCTTTCACTATATTTGATGTCGGTATAATTTGTGGAGGAGATGGGGAAAAACAAGTCGGTTAAAGATACAGGTGGACCCGATGAAACTATGAGAAGTACAAGT
>NW_012279141.1:0-1171 GCF_000151885.1 Dipodomys ordii
AAATGGTAGAGCTCTAGTCTTGAGTACAAAAAAGCTCAGGGTCAATGCCCAACACCTGAGTTCAAGCCCCACAACTGACAGAAAAAAAAAAAAAAAGTCTCATGAATATTTCCTACCCAGGCTGGCTTCAAACCAGGATCTTCAGACATCAATATCTTAGACTTGGGGCTGGGAAGGTGGCTTAGTGGTAAAGTGTTTGCCTTGCACGCATGAGGCCCTGGGTTTGATTCCTTAGCACCACATAAGCAGAAAATGCCAGAAGTGGTGGTGTGGCTCAAATGGTAGAGTACTATCCTTGAGCTGAATTGCTGAGAGACAGCGTCCAGGCCCAGAATTCAGGCCCCACGACCTACAAAAATTAAAAAAAAAAAAAATCAGACTTTTCTGAGCAGGCTGGCTTTGAATCTGGATCCTCAGATCTCAGCCTCCAGAGTAGCAAGGATTATAGATGTGAGCCTCTGGCACCTGGCCTAACTTTTATTTTTATGTTTTGTTCTTCCCTTATCATACTAAAAGCTATATACACTAATATGAATGCTTTCTTGCCAGACCACATAAAACAAAACATTGTCAAATAAGACATAATAAATGGTACTGTCCAAAAAACAAAAAAGAGGACTGGGAAGGTGGCCCAGTGGTAGAGTGCTTGCCTCACATACATGAGGCCCTGGGTTCCCTTCCTCAGCACCACATAACCAGAAAAAGTGGGAAGTGGCGCTGTGGCTCAAGTGGTAGGGCACTAGCCTTGAGCTGAAGAGCTCAGGGACAGCACCCAGGCCCAGAGTTCAAGCCCCATGACAGACAAGAAAAAAAAATTAAGTTTTCTGCTGAATTGCATCTGATCTCTGCAGACCCTTCCTTAGTGGAGTCTTTATGACAAGGCCTCTTCCTCTTCTACAAACACCCTGGGGTCATACTTTGTAGTCAAACCCTAGCCCCACCTTTCCCCAGTGGGTGACTTCAGAGAAGGTTTTTCAGAGACTCAATGCCTCAATTATAATTTCCCACTGTTTTACTGGAATTAGCCCAAAGCCAGATTGAGGAAACTCTTACCTCAGGGATACACATCTCTCTTTCCTTTTTTTTTTTTTGTGTGTGTCCAGTCATGGGGTCTGAACTCTGGGCCTGGGCGCTGTCCCTCAGCTCTTCAGCTCAAGGCTAGCACTCTACC
>NW_012279142.1:0-1028 GCF_000151885.1 Dipodomys ordii
TATATATATAATATGCATATGATATAATATATATAAGAATATATATATATATATATAATCTCAAAAGTAGGAGTGTTAATTAGCCTTGTTTAAAATGGGGGAAGAGAGGGGCAATGAGACTATTCCCAAGAGACCTTCCACCCACTGGAAAGAGGAAATGTCCTCATGAATCATTAACCAAAATAGTATATTAGACTCCCTTTAATCCAAATTCAATTTCAAAAGAGAATGCAAAATTGAGTTTAACCTTGACTTAGGGGTACAAGCAAGTTTTCTTCACCTCAACCAAATTTCTATTAAGAAGGAAGGAGAAATATTTAAATAAAAAGTATATATATCCTCACCTTAGGCAACTCATAACATTTCCAATAAAATATGCAATATTAACATCATATTTAAAATCATTAGTTTTAATTTTCTCTGAAGAGCTAAAATAATTTATTGGATTTAAAATATCTGGTTCAATATATACCATTTTCCAATCCCACAAAATTTGGTAAGTTTTTCATCTTCTTGAAAGTTTGCATATATTCAAAATGACATTAAAATTAATAGTCTAATATGCTATTTAGACTTTCATCATCAGAGATTGCAGAATAAATTTCAGTGTACTTTATGAATTTCAATGTGTTGTATAAGCGTGATTTAAAATTGTTACTTAAACATCTCTTCTATTGGAATCATCAGTTTCAGTTAAGAACAAAGTGGCAGTCCAAAAGTAGGGAAGAGTAAACTATCCACAACATATACCAATGACAGTGCCCCATTTGTTAGGAAATGGAAAGACTTGGAAAAAATTATATTAAGTGAAGTAAGCCAAGCCCAAAGAAACATAGGTCCCATGGTTTCCCTTGAGTCAAGCAGAAAAGGTCAGATAAGGTGATGTTAGGAAAATGAACCCTCAGATATGTATTCAATTTTTTTTCTTTCATACATTTGTTTCTAATGCATTTATAAGATTATTTCTTTGTTGCTTTGTATGTCCCTCCCCCACAGTATAACCCCTGCTTTCACTGTATTTGATGTCG
>NW_012279143.1:0-2947 GCF_000151885.1 Dipodomys ordii
CCGGAAGTGGCGCTGTAGCTCAAGTGGTAGAGCGCTTGCCTTTAGCTGAAGAGCTGAGGGACAGCGCCCAGGCCCAGAGTTCAAGCCCCACGACCGACCAAAAAAAAAAAAAAAAAGAAATTCTAACATGTACACACAGTGTAGTTGTATTCAACCGTATAGAATATGGTATCATTTTTAACAAAAAAGATGAAACTTCACCTTGTGTAAGTGAAATAAAAATCACACAAAATCATAAAAACATATTTTGTCTTATATGTTGCCTTTACTTCTGTTAGAATTTTTCTAAATACTTTGGTATTGTATAATCTAGATGGCAAAGTTCCCTCCCAATTCTCATGACTGTAATATATCTAGTGGATGATGCAGCCAATTAACATTGGGAAGTCACTGGAAAAACAGTTTATTTGCAGGTAAGGGTGACCAATGATGAACAAGGACCTTGTGATAAATTCTCCTGGTTTCCAGTAAAATGTGAAAACTATATTGTTTTACATATTTCAAATTAGGCACTACGTCACTCTCTTATTGAAGCAGTTAACTCTTTACAGGCCAGATCTAAAATGTTCAGCCATGATGAATTTCAGTATTCATTTTCTGATGGCTCACTTACAAAAGGAGGTAGTCTGCTATGATGTACAATTACTTATCAGTAAATTGAAATGAAATCAAGGATCTCTCTCCTGACACCTTCACAGAGGGTGAAATTTATTACTTTCACTTGGCTATTATCCGTAGGGATAATAAGATTCTCTGGGGAAATAAGATTTTCTGGGGAAAAATAAGATTCTCACTATAATAACTCTGAAGAATATTTTCTCTTACTGAATTAATTTAACTAAATACTAAAACATGGAATTTGGGAAATAATATTTAAGTAATATTTGCTAAATATTAAAATTTATGGAATTTGTGTAAGGCTTAATTCAGAAACAATACAGCATATGGTTTTAATGAAGTTCTTCATAACTACAATGTTGATCTCTGAAGCCATGGCTGCTGTTTTTGTACCTTATTTATTCCTCATCTACCCTGCTAACTTTCCTCCAAAACAACTTTGGACCCTCATTCTTTTCCTTAATAATGATTTTATTGTTATTATTAAGATTTATACAGGGGGGCTACTGTTTGATAAGTCAAGTAATTAGTACATTTCTTTTGGGATGTCACCCCTTTATTTTCCCCCTTCTGTTCCTGTTCACAAATTGCACAGTTCATTTTCCATAGTGTCTTCTGAGTACCATGACTGCATTTGTCCACCTTTCCTCCTTCCATTTTTACTTCCCCCTTAGTCCCTCCCCTCAAGAGACAAAGAAAACCCCAAAGCAAAAATACTCCCTCATTGCAGATTTGCAAACACAAGGTAGCAAATAGTTAAATCCTGATACTCTACCATACAGAGATGAACATATAAAAATGTTTGAATACCTTTTTAAGGTGTTTGTTCTTTTTTCAATTTAATTTTATCATCAAGGTGACGTTTAGAAGGGTTACAATTATATTTGTAAGGTAGTAAGTACACTTCTTGTCAAACATTGTTACCCCTCCCTTGTTTTTCTCCCACTTTATCTACCCCCCCACTATCCCCTCCCAAACTGTAAAGTTAATTTCCAACATATTTTCTTGTGAGTATTGCTGTTGCATTGGTCCTTTGTCTCAGCATTTTGTTCCCCTTCTCTTCTCTAATTTAGATAAAGATATATACAAGACACAGGGTACCAAAAACAAATACTGTGACAACAGGGGATAACCATAGCAGAAAAAAGAATGAAAGAAAAAACAAGTAACTTCACACAGTACATTAAAAACAACACAAAGAAAAACCTCTTGTTTCCATATCTTGGAGTTCATTTTGCTTAGCATCTTCTTATGTGTCATATGTACATAGCTATGAGCTATTATGATCCTCTTCTAGGACTACACTAGACATACACTAATTATTACAAATGAAGGAATCCATGGAGTCTATATTTCTTTGAGTCTGACTTAATATATTTTCTAAGTCTTTCCATTTCCTTACGAATGGGGCAATGTCATTCTTTTTATGGAAACATAGAATTCCATTGTGTATATATACCACATTTTCACTTTTAACAAATTCTTGTATGACCTCAGCCTGGGATAAGTGGTGATTAAAATCAGTTAAAATGTCAAAAAGTTTTAATATCCGGAGTATTGTATCACACTGATGTCAGAGAGTAGTAGTACATGTAGTGACTGCCTCCTCAGGTGGAGGAGTGGTGCCATCTGTGTGTCTGTAGAAGCTGCTTTTTCCTTCACAGTACCTGAGGTCCAAGCTATATCCAATTTACACAGTGGATTCTTGACTCACACATAACTGTATACCTAATGTAATGCTTTACTCACAAAGGTGCTCTTCCTTTTAGTAATATAATAAAGAGGTATTGGTAATAAGAGGGATGAGACTGGAAGGGACAGCCCCTTGAAAGAGGTGGAGTAGGTGATAGGTTGATTGTGATGCCAGTTTTTTTTTTTTTTTACCAGACAGATCTAGGGGCAGAAAAGAATTTAGGATATTGAATCTCAGCATTGTCCATTGGGGGAAATTCAGAGCTATAGATGTTGGCTGATACATCCTTCATATATGGAGGTGGAAGGTTAAGTGAAAAGTTGATGGTTGAAGTTTCAGGTATGCACCTGTTCTAGAATCAGGGCATGTTCTAGGGTTTGGGGAATAGGGTTTGCAGTGGAATAAGAGCAAGGTTAGTGGACTGTTCAGAAGGCTTTCACTCTTGTTTTCGGGAAGGTTTATGAATTATAAGTATTGAATTAATACAGATGATTCAACCAGTCAGCCAGCAAATGTTGGGGGAGTGATTGACCAGGAGATGTGAATATGTGAGAAGAGATAATGAAATTTCAGGCTCGATTCACTAAGTCTAGAGTTTTGTTGTCAGTGCCCTACATGTGGGAAGAAAAAAAAAAA
>NW_012279144.1:0-8305 GCF_000151885.1 Dipodomys ordii
ATATATATATATATATATATATATATATATATATATATACATATATATATAACCACAAAATTGATATGAATCAACAGAGCTGGGAGATACACTGCAATACTTGAACTATGATGGCACCTAAAACCACAAATACAAATCAAGGTGTCCTTAAAAGTAGAATTGAATGGACATCAGAATTCCCAGTGGTATTTTACTAGAGTCATTAGTCAAATTTGACGTGAGTTTGAAGCATTTACATTGATCATTAAGAGTAATTTGTGATAATTTTTAATTTTGATCAAATGCAGCTATATGAAAGACAAGAACATTAATGTAAGGTATGACCCTTGCCATGCAGTCCCTGTGCAAACACCTCCCTATCTCTTGGCTAAGTTATCTAGGTAACAGGCACATCTTGAAACAGTCACCTCCCCCTCTTGCTAGGTCACATTGGGGGTTGCCCCTGGTTACACCTCCCATCTGAATCATAGGAGGGTCCCAGACCCTAAAGTCACATCCAGGTCTAGTGTTGCCACACCTTTCCCCCACCTGGTCACACCTCTTCCTGTCCCTGGCCTAGATATGTCCTGGCCCATTAGTGGGTCACCTCAGTAGGCCCTGTGGTCTCTACCTTTCAGGACATGAAGGGGTGAATTTTGGTAAATAAACTTCTTTTCCTGCTTGAATACTGTGTGGTGTTCTCTTCATCTGCTAATAATGAAACTTATTTAACATACCTTACATATGGTGTTGACATCCAGGTCGAGAATTTTGCTTCTTTTTAGAAGCATCTGATTGTAAACAATTAGGCATACAACTCTATGGATGTCTTGATACATTGAGTAACAATGATCTTACATTTGCCCTTACTCTCAACTTGAAACAATAGATTAAGGGGGAAACTTGAAACTTAGCCAAGAGATAGAGAGGTGTCCGCACAAGGCCTGCATGGCCTGGGGAAGACCTTACAATTAAAGACCTTACAATTAAAGGTTTTATTTATCTGTGCTCTTCTCACCACTTCGTGAACATTTCATGAATGTGGAATTTATTCCATATGAAAACTTTTTACTAAGGATTATGTCTTAACAGTTAAGTACTTGTAGCTCTTACGATATGGATTAGTTTAAAGGTTACTTTTGTAAGCTGTTTTTAAAATGAATTATGCTAAAATAAAATAGATCAATAAAATAAAAAATGTTACAGATGTAGTTCTAGAACAAGGTGACTTTATTAATGACTCCTGCCAAGCATTAAGGAAGGAATATTAGGGGAAAAAACCAGAAAAATAGAAACAACTTCAGTTCACTTTATGAGAATAATATAACTTTGATATTTCAAGTTTAAAAGAACATTACATGAAAATAACATCACAAACCACTACCTTTGATAAATTGTAAATAGGTATCCATATTAAGTTTAAGCAAGTGAAACCACAGTATCTGTATAAACCTGTACTATGATTCTATAATTCATTTCAAGAGCAAAAGGTTAGACCAATATCTGAAAACTATTTTAAGTAATTTACATCATTAATTGAATAAAAGAGAAAACTAGGATTACCTCACTAGATACATTTGATCAAATGAGCTGGGCCCCAGTGACTCAGGCCTATAATCCCAGCTACTCAGGAACCTGAGACCTGGTGGATCTTTCTGTTGACATTTATTTTTAATAAATGGTTACAATTGGAAGTCCTTTTAATAAATAGTGCTGGAAAAAACTGGAAATCTATGTATGTATGAGTGAAGGTGTACTCACATCTAGTATTTGATAGAAAAATCCATTCAAAATGCATCAAAGATCTAAATTTAATATTTGAGAATGTGTAGCTAGTGGAAGAAAGCTTAGGAGAAAGACTGTGAAAGTCAATTGCTTTAAGTAAGATCCAAAAGCAACAAAATCAAAATGTCACAAAAAGATTTAATCAATCCACAAAACATCTGAAGAACATGGAGAGTAATGAATTGAGTGAAGAGACAATGTGTAGAATGAGAACAAATATTTGCAAAGAATTTATGATCTTGATATTGAGAATACAAAAGAAATGTCACAAAAGCCAAAAACAAAAAACCCAAATAATACAATTTAAAGTGGGAAATGATCTGAACAGATATCTATTAAAAAGAGATAAAATATCCAGCAAATAATGAAAATGTATGTGCAGTTTCACTAATCAAAAAGAAGTGCAAATTAAAACTACCATAAAATTCATATCACCTCAGAATGCCTATAATCAAAAGACCAAAAGAAAAAAATTATTGCTGATGATGCAAAAAATGTACTATGAATGACAATGTACAATGAAGCATCCACTGTGGGAAATGGTACAGAAGGTCTGCAAAAACTACAACTCTCATATGATCCAACTATCCTTTCTGCTGTTCCATTTCTAAATGAAACAGTATCCTACTGAAATGAAATCTCTATATCAAAGAGAAAGCTAAACTCTCTTGTGTAATGAAGCATAACAATATTCATAACAATGAAGATATGGAATTCTCTGAGTTGACCATAGATGAATGAGTGATAAATAATTCTAACACAATAGGTTGTTTTTCAGCCCTAAATAGAATAAAACCTTGTCATGTGCTGCAACATGAATGGAGGCAGAGGACTATTATAAGTGCAATAAACCAGGAACAGTAAGGCAAATACCTCTCTTCCTGCTCATATGTGCAATCTTAGAGTCAATTTCCTGTGGAGAGTAGGGTCATGTCTTCCTAGGGTTAAGAAAGAGTTGAGGAATGCTAGAGGGAATGGGTAGATTAAGGCATATAAAATACTGTTACATAGGAGGAATTGGCACTAATGTTTTTTAGCATAGTAGAATGACAACATTTTATAAAAATTTATTAATCTTTATATATAGTAGGTGAGTGTGAAGGTGTCCAATACAAGGAGATAATAAATATTAAGAAGATAGAAATGTTAAGGGTCCTGATTTGATCATTACATATTGTATACATATATGTCACCATTACACTGTCTCTCATAAATATGTATGATAATGTCAATAAGAAGTAGGTGTTATAAGTTCTGTAATTTATTCTACTTAAAAATTTATGGTAATTATAGGTTCACATATTAAATAATTATTGTGTCAAGTATCTTTGAATATATAATTTATAGAAAAATTTTAGGTGAACAATATTGATTCTTCTATCATGAAAATTTTACATCTTTAAATCTGTACAGATGTATTCCAAAATATTTATTTCTCTCTGAAACATTTTTTTTCTCTCAGCAACATCTGTTAGCTTTAGGTTTTGTTAATTCTACCACTATGAATCTCATGTTTTAATGCTAGCATAAATGATATCATGATGTCTTTCTTGGGTATGATATAACAGTAAATTTTATTTTTCTGTTTATTTTTGTATTGAAAATAATTGTGTATTTCCTTCTTTTCTTTGTTGGTATGGACTATGTTTGATTATAAAATACTAAACCAATTTTAACTTTCCTTGAATAAATTTCCTAGCCATGATACACTGTTACCTTAAATATTGTTTTTGGTTGTTACTGGATTCAAGTTGCTAATGTGGCCCGTGTGACACGAGTCCTCTCATAACAGAGATTAAAGTCATTCACATACTTTTTCAGATTGCAGTTTCCTAATAAGTACATACAAACATGGCCATCATTATCAACTGGTGGCTGGAAATGCTGTTTTAGGGCAGAGAGGTTAAGTGGGTGATTGTGAATGCGGGACAACCTAACTCTAAGCTAATTCATCTTCTTTAAAGCAGCTGGTATTACTGAACATTTTAAGGGCTATTTAAATATATATATATATGTATTTATGTAAAAATACACCAAAATATTTTCTAGAATTACAGAAAAGTTCACATTTGTGCTTCTTCTCTGAATTCCTACTCACCAATCTTAAATTCAACCTGGTTTGATTTGCAAAATCATCTCAGGGAAATAAGCTTAACTCTTGCTACTCACAGCAGGAAAATCTCTTGCGCAAGCTGCACATAAGCATGTGGTGGTGCTGAGCATGTTGGTGAAGGCCTGTAGTCTAGGAGGAGACAAAAGGATAGCAAGTATAAAGCCAGCCTGGGCTACACAGTGAGAACCTGTCTCTAAAAGCAAAACAAACAAACACAAATAAACAAAAACTATCCTGTAGAAGCTGTCAGGTGTTTATCAGACACCAGTCTGTCAGAAAAAGTCAATGTGTCAGAAAGAAACCAACAATCTCTCTGGGATTGTACTGTGTCTGATATATTGCGGTCAAGTGCATTAAACTAGGAACAGTTACAGAAGTCAAGCTCTTTAGGTTTTATTATCTTTGCTAATATTGAATAGGTCAGCAAAAAGGGAAACTGACAACTTTTAACTTCAAATTACCATCATCTTGGGATCCATCATTCTGCAAAAGTGCATTCTTGATTAATGATAAAAGTCACATATAGGATTTTCAAAAAGAGACATTTAAGCCGGGCACCGGTGGCTCACGCCTGTAATCCTAGCTACTCAGGAGGTTGAGATCTGAGGATCATGGTTCAAAGCCATCCCGGGCAGGAAAGTCTGTGAGACTCTTATCTCCAATAAACCACTAGAAAACCAGAAGTGGCGTTGTGGATCAAGTGGTAGAGTGCGACCCTGAGCTGAAGAGTGCAAGGACAGTGCCCAAGCCCAGAGTTCAGGCCCCATGACCAACAATAACAACAAAAAACAGACATTTAGGGTTGCTTTGATACATGCATTTAACTCAGAGAATGAGCAGACATATACACATTATGCTTCTTTCCTTAGATTTGTTGGCAATGGCAAAAATCTAGGTTTTTCAACATGAATTAGACTTCAACAGTATTTGTTTAGATCATTTTCCAAATTTAGGAACTGCTCATATTATTGTCTCAGTTCTTAGAAGTTTAAGAAACTTGTCAACAGCACAACTTCATTGTATATTGGGAATCAACAGTTTCATATACATAGCTCAAATGTATTCATTTTATTTCTAGTTCTTTACAGCTGATCTTTGATGGAATATGTGATGTATTAGGGAAAAGTAAATGATGCATAAGAAAACAAACATCACACCAAAACTTGAAAAATTAAAATTTCCTGACAGCTGACTCTGTCACAGGACTGAATTCTTTTCTCTCTGTGCCTCAGGTGGTTTAATTCAACAATGAATAGGTACAGGCAATTCCCCTATACATTACTAGTGGAGTGGTTATAGCAATGACATCAAACCTGTATTTCTGTAATTAGATAAAAGTCTCATCACTCACAAAAGCAAAATTGAAAGGAATTCTAGACTATTTTCAGATAATAAACATGCAACCTAGCCTGGAGCTGGTGGCTCACGCCTGTAATCCTAGCTGAGGATCATGGTTCAAAGCCTGGCTGGGCAGAAAAAGTGAAACTCAAAAGTGGTGCTGTGGCTCAAGCTGTAGAATGCTTGCCTTGAGCTGAAAACTGATGGATAGCGCCCAGGCCCAGAGTTCAAGCTCCAAAACCGACAAAAGAAAAAAAAAAGTGAAACTCTTATCTCCAATAAACCACCAGAAAACTGGAAGTGGCGCTGTAGCTCAAGTGGTACAGCACTAGCCAAGAGCTGAAGAGCTCAGGGACAGCTCAGGCCCAGAGTTCAAGCCCCATGACTGACATAAAAATAAATAAATAAATAAATAAACAAATGTAACCAGAGTTGTTAGAAATGACAAAGAATAGAAATGGTAATGGAGTGATAAAATGAAAGTTAAAGAAGGAAAGAAAAGACAAGTGTATAATCAAGGCCATAAGACAGAAGAAGAATTACATCAAAATTAAAATGGGATTAAAAACTGAAATACTGTACACTCCTGTAATTGTATAAATGATTTACCTCTGAAAAATAGAACGAATAATTCACAGGAAATACTGAGATATCATTTTGGAGATCATGACACAATATTGTTGGATGATCACAGGCAATATAAAAAGCCTAGATATTTGAAAAGTAGGAAAAAGTACCTGAAATCCAGGATCAGACAGAGAGTAACCAGGATTGGAAAGAGAGTAACCCTGTACTATCTGAGTCTAATAACAGTGCTTACTGCTTGCAATACACCAAGTAAAATTAGAAGTAAAAAAAAAAAAGAAAAGAAAACAAAAGTGGCAGGGGTGAGGAGGATTCAGGATAAGGACTAATGTTATTGGCATAATAAAATCTCAAATTTACAAATACATAGTTAGACAATATTGTGCAACTTTAATTCCTGAAAGGTAATCTTCACAATTCCAGAGTTAATTTATAGGTTTGGAATGTCATCTATCCTTTACATTTCCACAATGCTAACTGATTTAAAACTTCTATCCATTCACCTTAATGAGGCATCATATTTCTAAAACTGGCTAAATTGTTTATTTGTGCAGTGGGTTATATTGATGAATATCTGCAAGAAATTTACATAAAGAAATATTGCTTTGAAAGAAATTCCTGTACAAAAGAATATCTCATAAAAATGTTTGTTTGGTTTTTTTTTGTCAGTCGTGGGGCATGAACTCTGGGCCTGAGCACTGTCCCTCAGCTCTTCAGCTCAAGGTTAGAGCTCTACCACTTGAGCTACAACACCACTTCCTATTTCATAACACAGTTATAAGATATCTCCTGCTACAGAGATAACACTATGAATTTTTTCTAACATGAGAAATTCTCATGCTACACATAGACAAAAGAAAGAATTTCTTGTACAAACTAGCAAACTCATACTTCTAATGAAGATAAACTATTCATACAATTGTAATTTTCATATTTAAAGGCTATTCAATAGCTAGTTTCAAATTATGTCCATTCATTGAATATACATTTTCTGACTAAATACATAACTTATTTGCAAATCAATTCTATTCAACTGTCATTGATTTTTTTTCTTGACCTTTGCATCTTCAGTCATGATTCAGGACATCACTGGTACTTGAAAGCTCAATTTCACTTGGAGGCAAAAGATTAATTCATCATCTCCATTCCGCCTCTGTCTCTTCTGTGCTTTTTCACTCTTTTGGATCTCAAACCCAAGATCTGCTGCCTTCCGTGGTGCAGCAATGGCCTACACAGGGCTGACTATGTGGAAAGTATCCTTTGCTAGTGACCACTCACGCGTGTTTGTGTTACAGATGCACTGCCAGACCAAAAGACTACGTGGGCAATTATTCATATTATAATCAAATCATCAAGATCTACAAAATACACTAGTATACCAAAGACTAAGATAGTCTTTAGTGAAAATAAAAAGGCTACTTAAAGTTTTTAATTCAGAATTTCACAATCTTACTGCCCAGTTCAACCTGTGTCTGGATCCACTTGTGTTGATGTTATGTCTGGGTTTTCATGACTGACAAAGATGCCAGTATATTTCCATGTCAATTTATTGGCTGACTCTATAATATAAAATCAGAATTCCAACAACTTGGAAGAAATCAGTGAAACTGAGAACACAAGAAATGTTTCATCACATGCTAAGGAATTGCAATCGGAGTCTCTTTTTATTTACCAGAGTCACTGTAACTTAATTAGCTAACCCTAAAAGAGCCAGTTTACCCTGTGCATCATTCATGAGATAAAGAATTGAGACAGTTAACAAGGTAGAATCCATGGGGCCACATCACTGTTCAAGAGGCTGGAAAAGTAACATAATTTTCATGCGTGAAGTAGAGCACATTTTTACAGAGACAGCTAAATTATTAAAGCTCAATTCCACACATTTCAAAACAGCTCTTTAAAAATAATTGCTGTCATTACTGTAGTAGTCTTTCAGAGAAGTGACAAGGCTGTTGATTTATCTCCTCAGTTTTAAAATTCCCTCACCCATTTCCCTAAAGTAAAATGATTGCAGTGGCTTTAGTCCAAAGAGATAAATTACATTTACATTATATATTACTTTAATATCTTTTCACTGGATTAATTATTTTAGAGAAAGTACAAATTTGGAATCATGTTCATGAAATTAGTGATTAATTACTTTCTGCTTTATTTGGAGTTTTGCATTAGCAAAAGGGAATGTTACATATTTTAATTTCAGTAGTATAATTTCTAAGTATTTGTAAAGTTCTTATACTGAAAAGTAAAGCTTTATTTTCATTTATTTCATTTACATTTAGATAGAAAATACTTAAAAATTTATAGCTTAGTCAAAGCATTCAAATTTGTTTAAATCTATCACTTAAGGGGGCTGGGAAGGTGGCTCCGTGGTAGAGCACTTGCCTTGCATGCCTGAGGCCCTGGGTTCGAATCCTCAGCACCACATAAGAAAAAAGAAAAAAGCTGGAAGTGGTGCTGTGGCTCAAGTGGTAGAGTGCTAGCCTTGAGCTGAAGAGCTGAGGGACA
>NW_012279145.1:0-2775 GCF_000151885.1 Dipodomys ordii
TGAACTCTGGGCCTGGGCGCTGTCCCTCAGCTCTTCAGCTCAAGGCTAGCGCTCTACCACTTGAGCCACAGCGCCACTTCCGGCTTTTTTCTTTTTTTGCTTCTGTGGTGCTGAGGAATCGAACCCAGGCCCTCAGGCATGCAAGGCAAGCGCTCTACCACTGAGCCACCTTCCCAGCCCCAGCATTATTGTTCTTTACAGATGGAGAAAGAACGTGTGCCGCAGAAGTAACTGGGGACAGAGGGTTCCTAGACCCTGACACTTTATCTCACTGAACTATCTCGATTTGTGGGGTAACACTTATTTTAAAATTGGGTTTAGCAAAGTAAAAAAAAATTACATTGACAAAAGTAACTGCTCAGTAAATAAAGCTTATTCTTGTCCTTACCCCAAGTGAAATAGCTATTTAACTCTGCCCTCCTTCTTTTTTTGTTGTTGTTGTTTTTTCTTGGTCGTTCCTGGGGCTTGAACTCTGGGCCTGGGTGCTGTCCCTGCGCTCTTCAGCTCAAGGCGAGCACTCTACTGCTTGAGCCACAGCGCCACTTCCGGTTTTCTAGTGGTTTATTGGAGATAAGAGTCTCACGGACTTTCCCGCCAGGGCTGGCTTTGAACCGCGATTCTCAGATCTCAGCCTCCTGAGTAGCTAGGATTACAGGCGTGAGCTGCCCGGCTGTTCTGCCCTCCTTCTTACTGCTGTTCCTTCACATTGTGTGTGTGCATACGTGTGCATCTGTGTGTGTGCCTGTGCATGTACACACACTTGAGCATGCATCACATATCCACTAAAATGTAAAGACCTACCTGAATTGAATGTAATTGATCTCTGTACCATAGGAAGGTTAACTCAGGGAATCTTCGCCATGCACTGTCACACATCTGTTGCAATTGTTGAGCTGCAGTGCAGTCTCTAAAGAATACCAGTGAGTCGAAGAAAACACAAAACAATCTGCTATCATGACCCCACTTTTTTCTTCCAAAATATCTTACCCATTGTGTTTCAAGCAAATCTTTGTTCTAGAGACAGATCCAAGTCCTCCTTTCTGACAGTCAAACTCTAGGTCTGGATTGGGGTGTTGAGGGAGTCCCCAAAACTTGCACGGTTAATGGGCACTGACCCTTCGGGAGCTGTGACTGTCACTAGTTTAAGTGAGGAGATACTTTGTTTAGGTAAGAAGGGCTATTCGGTTGCCTATTTCAAGTCAGGAAGGCAGCCCCCACCTCAGGCTTAGCTTTATAAAACCATATGCATCATGTTGCTTGTATTAAATGAAATTTTTCACTGCGTTCATTTTGCTTGGCAAGTGGCATGTGACTCCAGCACATAGTAATTACATGTTCCTGAAGACTACTTGGTAATTTGCACTTAATAAGACCAAAAATAATTACCCTGTACTCCAATCTAGAAAACATAAATAATCGTAAATATATGGTACTCACCATGTAATTACTTTGCCACTCCACTCAACTCTCCATAAGACGAGCCGTTACTGAGGAAGGAAAGAATCATAACAAAATATTCCCTACTTGGCTGGAGAAACTAAAGCGATTCACCCCACAATGGGTGCGTTTTCAAACGCATTTGCCTCGGTTCCGAATTTAAATCAGAGACTATTTAGAGAAAAGAGCATTCCTTAGCTCTTTTTTAGACTTTCTGGTTTGACCTTTTACTTAGTAGTCCTAGAAAACTTCCCTGAAATTTAAACAATTTTCAAACCCTTTAGGAATATGACATCACTTATCTGTCAGGGATGACCTTTGGAAGCCACTGCTAATTCTGTTCTCTGACTCAGTGGAGTGATTAGATTTTTGGTCTGAAACATACTTCGAGAGAGAGACAGAAGCTAGAGTTGGCCACGCACTCTGCGCGCTCACATTGAGACCTGGAGCTCCTCTTGAGAACGCGGGCCTGAGCTCCAGGAGTGTTTTCCAAAACATTGGGCGCTGTGTCATGTCCCTCAGTTCTTCCTACATCTGTAATTCTGAAGGAACTATGCAAAAGAACCTGTCAGCAGAGACACGTATTTGTGCCGGATAAATAAATCACCTTATTTCCCATGATAAGCAAAGGGAAGGACGTAGATGGATATCAGGTCACTTATATAGCCTTGCTTTGTTTTTATAATTCGTGCATTTGTCCTCAGAGAACACAACCAGCCCCCACAGAGTGCTGTTGAAACTCTTTCTCATTCTATTATAGCACAACCACCACTACCAAAATGAACCGGCACTAACGAGGATTATTACAGCCTGAGAAAGAGTGCCACTAACATGCGAGGAGAATAATGTCAAGAAAGAGCCATATGTTCATTGAACAACTATTGCTTGCAGGCTGTCTAGGTACCAAGTTGTTTACAAACTGGCAGTACAGCAATGCAGCAAGAGAGAAAAATTCCCTGGCTTTATGGAGCTAAAATTCTAGTAATGAAGCGGTCAAATGCTTGCTTTGACAAATGCGAAGCTCTTCCAATGCGGCTGATCCATTCAGGAGCATCTTGAGTGCAGTGTCAAGCTTTGCTTACTGATAATTTTGTTCATAAGAAACGTCACAAGGGAGGGAGTGACACAGGAATTTGCAAAGACCACACTTCGTGCACATCCTCCACTGCTACCTCCGTTTTCCACATCAGTTATGAGCTCCATCCGTGATTAAAAACAAAAACCTTAATATAATTTTTTAAGCCAAGCCCAAAGAAACATAGGTCCCATGGTTTCCCTTATTTGCAATATCTAGTATATGTATGAGTCAAGCAGAAAAGGTCAGATAAGGTGATGTTA
>NW_012279146.1:0-2465 GCF_000151885.1 Dipodomys ordii
CACCTGTCCCAGGAGGGAGGGCAGTGGGGGGAAGGGGGGCAGTGTCCCAGGAGGAGGGCAGTGGGGGGAAGGGGGGCAGCGTCCCAGGAGGGAGGGCAGTGGGGGGAAGGGGGGAGGCGTCCCAGGAGGGAGGGCAGTGTGCAGGGGGCCGCATCCTAGGAGGGGGTGCAGTGGAGCCTCAGTGGGGCAGGTGGAGGGTACAGCTTCAGACACAAGCTGTTGGTGCCCTGGCCCTGCTCCTCCTCCAAAGTAAGAGGGACAGACGCTTCCTTCCCAAGGCCCTGGGGAGGCTGGACAGGGCCTTCCAAAGGAGCACTGGACGGAAGCTGCTCCACACAGAGTGGGCATGTCCTGACCCTGCTCCTACCCAGCCCTGACCCTGCTCACACTGAGCCCTGACCTTGATCACACTGAGCCCTGACCTTGCTCACACTGAGCCCTGACCTTGATCACACTGAGCCCTGACCCTGCTCACACTGAGCCCTGACCCTGATCACACCCTAAGTCCTGACCCTGCTCACACTGAGCCCTGACCCTGATCACACTGAGCCCTGACCCTGATCATATACTCTGAGTCCTGACCCTGCTCACACTGAGCCCTGACCCTGATCACACTGAACCCTGACCCTGCTCACACTGAGCCCTGACCCTGCACACACTGAGCCCTAACCCTGATCACACTGAGCCCTGACCCTGTTCACACTGAGCCCTGACCCTGCTCACACTGAGCCCTGACCCTGATCACACTGAGCCCTGACCCTGCTCACACTGAGCCCTGACCCTGCTCACACACTCAGCCCTGACCCTGATCACACTGAGCCCTGACCCTGTTCACACTGAGCCCTGACCCTGCTCACACTGAGCCCTGACCCTGCTCACACACTCAGCCCTGACCCTGATCACACTCTGAGTCCTGACTCTGCTCACACTGAACCCTGACCCTGCTCACTCTGAACCCTGACCCTGCTCACCTGAGTCCTGATCTGCTGACCTCTCGTGGCGCCCGTGTGGACGGGGGCGGGGAGGGGTGCCGAGGCAGGGAGGACCTGGGTGGCTGAAGGCAGGAGTGGATGGAACAGCTCTGGGTAAACCGTCCTCTGCTTTACGTTTCCAGGTCCCCCAGGCCAGAAAACGAACATCATAAAAGCTTGTGCTTATACCTGCCCCGGCTTCCAGGAGAGCCTGGCGTACTCCAGGGCTTCCTGCTGCAACACAGACCTCTGCAACAGCGCCCTGCGCGCCCGCGTCAGCTGGGGGCTGCTGGCCCTCAGCCTCTGGTGCGTCTGCCTCAGCAGGTAGCGGTGGGCTCGGTGCTGGCATGCTCAGGAGCTGCAGACACAGCAGTCCAGAGCCCGGCCCGCTGTGTGACTCCGGGCTTTGTGGCCTTGCGCGTGGCACTGTCCATAGGGAACAGAGCCTGGAGACCCCTCTGCTGTGGCTCCTGCTGCCATTCAGGGTGCTGCACGCGACCACCGCTCCAGCACGTCGGCTCCGCCATCCCTGGCCTCCAGGTGCTGGTGCTCCTGGGTCGCAGCAGCCATAAACCTACTGATGAGCTGAGCCTGAAGCAGGAGCCTTTGGGAGCCCAAGCACTTATTCTGGGCCTCAGGTTTCACACATCCCAGGGCTCCACCCTGCCTCCTACCAGCCTCCAAGGTCCTGGGCCTGCGTGCTGCCGCCTCACCATGGCCGATGGGTCCTGCTGCCACCATGCCCAGCACTCAAGCATGCTGCTCTACATGGGGCCACAGACCAGAGGCAAAGGAGCAGCAGAGGGCACCCGGCCAGTGAGAGCACCACGGGCCGTGCCCACGTGTGTCCTGTGGCTCCGCACTGGGGGCTCCGGGAGCAGGTGCATGTGATGTCAGGATGCAGCACACCCCACCCCGGCTCCGGTCTGGGCGTCCTCACCCAGGATGGAAGGCACCAAGCCCTACCCAAGCCCCAGTTCTTATGACCCCAGTCTGCTCTAAAGCCAAGAGCACTCAGAGCCGGAGGATCCAGGGCCAGGCTTCATCCGGCTGTGTGGTGGCTTCAAAGTTGAGCCTGAGGCTCTGCCCTCCCCCACAACCCCCCTGCCCCTGCTGCCGGCCAGGTGGATGCCCCCCCACCTGCTGGCCAGGTGGATGCCCCTCCCCCCTCCCCAGCCAGGTGGATACCCCTCCCCCCTCCCCGGCCAGGTGGATGCCTGGGCTGGCTGTCAAGCCTAATGAACTGTGCATCGTCCATTAAAGAGCAGCTGCCTCCTAGAAGTGTGTGTGTGACTGCGTCTCTCCTCAGCCTCCAGGGCTGATCGTGCCTTCAGCTTAGCCCCGAAGCTCTGTACCTCCTGCTCACCCTGGAGCCCCGACAGGCAGCTCAGCCCCGAGACTCTGTACCTCCTGCTCACCCTGGAGCCCCGACAGGCAGCTCAGCCCCGAAGCTCTGTACCTCCTGCTCACCCTGGAGCCCCGACAGGCAGCTCA
>NW_012279147.1:0-1206 GCF_000151885.1 Dipodomys ordii
GTTTTCTGGTGGTTTATTGGAGATAGGAGTCTCATGGTCTCTCCTGCCCGGGCTGGCTTTGAACTGAGATCCTCAGATCTCAGCCTCCTGAGTAGCTAGGATTACAGGCGTGAGCCACCAGCGCCCGGCTTAGTGGTTATATTCTGTATGTAAGTCTTTGCCTCCTATATGTGATTACTCCCAAGTTCATCAGTCTGATTCATTTTATTTTGAAGAATTATTTTAGTAACATCACCTTTACCACAATGTCGGGTATGAATATTTTCTATATCTTCTTACTGAGTTTTTTATTACATGAGGCTTTTTGTTTCCCATTTGGTCTTTAAATTTTCCATTTATTTCAAATATTGTGGCCTCATTTTACTGTTGTTTTTTTTCCCCCCCCTGAGATTGTTACTACATTTTAGAGCAAAATATATATCATTAGAAAATAGAGCCGGGTGCCAGTGGCTCACTCCTGTAATCCTAGCTACTCAGGAGGCTGAGATCTGAGGATCATGGCTCAAAACCAGACTGGGCAGGAAAAGTCTGTGAGACTCTTATCTCCAATTAACCACCAGAAAACCGGAAGTGGCACTGTGGCTCAAGTAGTAGAGCTCTAGCCTTGAGCTGAAGAACTGAGGGACAGCGCCCAGGCCCAGAATTAAAGCCCTATGACTGACAAAAAAAAAAAAAAACCAACAAAACAAAACAGAAAAAAAAGTAGGGCAAATCTCAAGTATACAAGTATACTCATATACTTTTAACTTTATAATTAAGTATAAACTTATTTTAAAAGCCTAGAAGAGCAAAATAAAACTAGAGAAAGTAGATAGAAGGAAATAATAAAGATGAGAACAGAACTCAGTGAAAATGATAAAAAGGAAACAAAAATTGAATGAAACAATACTGGTTCTTTCAAAGATCAATAAAATCAACAAACTTCTAATAAGACTGACAGAAAAAAGAATGTTCAGATTATCAATAGCAGGAATGAAACAATGGTGTCAACAATTGATATAGATAAATTTGACATCCATGGGAAATTGAAAATATAGGACAATTATTCTATAGGTATAATTTCTTTCAAACTGTGACACTTCCTAGACATTTTATTTTTTATTTTTATTTATTTTTGGGGGGGAGGTCCGGTCGTGGGGCCTGAACTCTGGGCCTGGGCGCTGTCCCTCAGCTCTTCAGCTCAAGGCTAGCGCTCTACCACTTGAG
>NW_012279148.1:0-2205 GCF_000151885.1 Dipodomys ordii
TTCTTTTTGCTTATGTGGTGCTGAGGAATCGAACCCAGGGCCTCATGCATGCAAGGCAAGTGCTCTACCACTGAGCCACCTTCCCAGCCCCACAACTTTTATTGTTGTTGTAAAGGTGATGTACAAGCCGGGTGTGGTAGCTCATGCTTATAATCCTAGCTACTCAGGAGGCTGAGATCTGAGGATCCTGGTTCAAAGCCAGACTGTACAGGAAAGTTCGTGAGATTTTTATCTCCAGTTAGACACCAGAAAACCGAAGTGGCGCTATGGCTCAAGTGGTAGAGCACTAACCTTGAGTTAAAGAGCTGAGGGATGGTGCCCAAGCCCAGAGTTCAAGCCCCTCGACTGACAAAAATAAAGGAAGGAAGGAAGGAAAGAAGGAAGGAAAGAAGATGATGTACCGAGGGAGTACAGTTACATAAATAGGTAAAAAGTACCTTTCTTTTAAATTTTTTTCTAGAACAATCCTCTTTACCAGATAGCTGAGTGAATTCTGGATGTACCCAGTGCTCTGATGGAAGAGGCAAGGCCCATAAGCTTGGATATTTCCACTAATACTTGCTCACTCCTGTATTTATGAATGCTATAATATAGAATTTACAGTACTCCATAAATATTAAGTTTATAAAACCTTACCATGGAAGCCATCTGAGAGAATTTGCAGTTGGGGTTCTGAGATTTGAGAAAGGCATGCCTGCCAAAGCCTCCCTTAGCAAGCAAGGAAGTTTGTAGCAGATCATTTTGCTGCCACAGAACTATTTACCCCACAAAGGGAAGGGAGATTTTACAAATAGCACAGTAGGAACTTACCTCTGACTTCCCTGAAAGAGCCCAGTTGTTCATGTTTGTGCAATGGATGGCTAATAAAATTGTTCTCACTCACGATTGCCTATTTCCTTTGTGATTATAGATTTTTAGAACATCTACAGGTCATTTGCTGAATGTCTGAAATTTATTTTACAGCTCTATGAAAAAGTTGCACTGCTTCTGACAAACTTAGGTAAGTAAAACTCTTTTTATTGTACATAAAAAATTACAATCCTAGCCAGGCACTGATGGTTCATGCTTATAATCCTAGCTACGCAGAAGGCTGAAATCTGAGAAATCACAGTTCAAAGGCAGTCCAGGCATTAAAGTCCATAAAACTCTTTATCTCCAATTAACCACCAAAAAAGCTGGAAGTAGAGTTGTGCTGTGGCTCAAATGATAGAGCAGAAAAGTTCAAGGATAGCACCCTGAGTTCAAATCCCAGGGCAGACAAAGAAAAATAAATTATGATCCAGAAAGTAAATTTCCAACAATTCCTTTCTCAAACACTACTGAAAAACACATCTTTTGCTTAGAATTACATGCAACAATTTGCTCTTTGCCTTTAAGAGGATATTTTAATTGCCTAATAATTGAAGAATCTTTTCTTTCTTTTTTTTTGTTTTGTTTTTTGGGTCCGATCGTGGGGCCTGAACTCTGGGCCTGGGCGCTGTCCCTCAGCTCTTCAGCTCAAGGCTAGCGCTCTACCACTTGAGCTACCACTCCACTTCTGGCTTTTTGGTGGTTATTTGGAGATAAGTGTCTGATGGGCTTTCCTGCCTGGCTGGCTTTGAACCTTGATCCTCCTATCTTAGCCTCTTGAGTAGCTAAGATTACAGATGTGAGCCACCAGCATCCAGCTAATATGGAATACTTTTAAACAGTTAAAGTTCAGAGAAAACTGTTCTTTTGGCAACTCTACTTAAGCATGTGATCTCAGAATTTCAAGAAAAGTCTTTGTATAATTAGGATACTGTACAGTAACTGCAATAGATGGTTGATGGGCACCTTTAACTTCAAGGTTGGCCTGCGAAAACAAAGACTTGTTCTCCTGAGCCTAAGAGGTTTTCTCCTGCCAAGTGCATTGTATTTTTCTATTTTCTCCATTTGTAGCAGGATGTATTGATAGAATATAGCACTATTGATAATATTTGGCCTAGGCCAAATATTTGCAAAAGTCTTTTAAACGACAAATAGGTATTCTCTAGGGTTTTTTTCAACTTTTTTTGTTATTGTTTTTTTTGGGGGGGTGTCCGGTCGTGGGGCCTGAACTCTGGGCCTGGGCATTGTCCCTCAGCTCTTTAGCTCAAGGCTAGCACTCTACCCCTTGAGACACAGCGCCACTTCCGGCTTTTTTCTTTTTGCTTATGTGGTGCTGAGGAATCGAACCCAGGGCCT
>NW_012279149.1:0-1593 GCF_000151885.1 Dipodomys ordii
GCTTTTTTCTTTTTGCTTATGTGGTGCTGAGGAATCGAACCCAGGGCCTCAGGCATGCAAGGCAAGCGCTCTACCACTGAGCCACCTTCCCAGCCCCCCCATTTCCTCTTAATTACTGTTTTATGGACTGAAAAGTGTTCAAAAATAACACACTGTTTATTTAATGAGATACATAGCAACTAAAGATACTTAGGATTTATTAGTAAATGACTGAAAATAGTATAATGAAACTAGTTACCACTGAATTCTCTGGAAAGACTGTCAGGAAGATCAGGAAGACATTGAATCATTTTGAAATTACAGGAAGTGAAAGCCCCTATATTCCACATTTATACTGTACTTGGCATATGGCTCTTTGCAGTTTAAAGACCTGAACTTAACATTTCAAGCACTCAAGTTCCTCTAGTGTTACCAAAGTTATACATAATGGATAAGTAGTTAAATACCCTTTACTAAACTTTCCTTTCTAGCTCTATACACCTATTCAGATTATCTCTAAATATTTCAGGTGGATCGCTTACCATGTCAGAATGCTACTTGCTTTTTTCCTCTGGCCAATGAACAAGAGGACTCTGTAATCTATCTAGTCTTAGCAACAAGGCAACTAGCTTACTCATAATCAGGAACAACCAAAATATGAACACTAATTAGTTTTAATTATCTTTAAGCAAAATGCAGACCTACCTCTACATGCTTTGCAAAAGGTATTTAAATAAACCCATTAGTATCACTGTATATCACTGTATAAACTAAATAATTATTATTGACTGATGACTATGGTTTATTTTTGGAATCTGAAATTCCTTCATGTGCATTCATGAAATATTTGAGATAAATTCATCTCCTACAAGTATATAATTTTATAGTGTTAAAAATGTCTCAGTGTGGGGCTGGGAAGGTGGCTCAGTGGTAAAGCGCTTGCCTTGCATGCATGAGACCCTGAGTTCGATTCCTCAGCACCACATAAATAGAAAAGGCCAGAAGTGGTGCTGTGGCTCAAGTGCTAGAGCACCAGCCTTGAGCTGAATACCTGAGGGACAATGCCCAGGCCCAGAGTTCAAGCCCCATGACCGACCAAAAGAAAAAAAATGTCTCAGCGTGTTTTTATATTTTGCATTACATACTCATTCTTCTGTTATCGTTTGGTACCAGACAGTTCTTTTTTTCTAAGCAACTTATTTTTTAATTCACTTTGTTGTTATTATAAAGGTGATGTACAGAGGGATTACAATGACATCAGTCAGGTAATGGGTACACTTCCTTCTGAACAGTGTCTTCCCTTCCCTCATTCAGTCCTTCCCTCCCATCTCCACCCACAAGTTGTATAGTTCACCTTCATCAGTGTCCAGTGAGCTCTACTGCTGCACTTTTCCACCCTCTCCCCTTGAGTTTTGTACCCTCTCCACCACCCTCGCAAAGATAGGCACAAAACATACATAAAAGAATATAGAACCAGGGCTGGGAAGGTGGCTCAGTGGTAGAGCGCATGCCTTGAATGCCAGAGGCCCTGGGTTCAATTCCTCAGCACCACATAAGCAAAAAGAAAAAAGCCGGAAGTGGCGCTGTGGCTCAAGTGGTAGAGCGCTAGCCTTG
>NW_012279150.1:0-1287 GCF_000151885.1 Dipodomys ordii
GTCTCCTGGAATAGGCATTTATATTCAAAATATGAGAAAATTACAAACTGCATCTTTAAGGATAAATTTGGCCAATAAATGTCATATAGAATAAAACTGTCAATTAATAAAACCTGTCTTTTCTGTAGCAGTAAGAAAAAATGGCCTAAATGTTTGGTGATAAATTTTTCATCACACCTGGGTAGCTCATACATCAAAAAGACACCATCAATAATAGATATGGGAATAATGCACATTTGTCTGTGTGTGAGTTTCCCCAGCAGCCCATTTTGTAACTAAGGATTCCAGCACAAGTGGCTGGTTGGGAGGATATTCCAGAAGACTCTTGTGGCAGTGTTTGGTCAAGGCAGTCACCAGTGCAGGTGACCAGACTTAATAGCAGACACATGGACAGTTGATGTAGAACATGCCTAACCTAGGCACAAGAGACTGAGTTGTATTGTCTGGAAACTGCTCCTCAAAAGTAGTAATTTATGAGTCCTTTCTAACCTACAGGGAACACAAACACAGTGCTCTGAGATGGAGAGGAAGCCCGCAGGTATGGGATCTAAGGGTTATGGACAGTTCTTGCTGTCACATTTTATAGCAGGAGTGGGCATGTATTTCCTATAAAAAGCCAGGGACCAATATTCCTCATTTTCGGGTTCATTATAATTGATGCCATCGCTACTCATGTATGCAGTTTGTGGAGTGACCGTATCTATAAACAATCCATAAAGATTTCTCCATAATGATTTATTTATGTGTCAGATTGGAATTGTATAAAATTAGCTGTTATGAAGGGTGACTCAATTTTTTTCAACCATTTAAAAATTCAACACCATGGAAGTGGAGGTACAGCTCAAATGGTAGAGCATCAGCTGTGAGAGAAAAGGCTGAGTGAGAATATGAGACTCTGAGTACTGGCACCAAACCTAAAACAAACAAACAAACAAAAACAAGAAAAGCAAAGCCAATAATGGTGGTTACCTATAATCTTAGCACTTGAGAGGCTAAAGCAGGAAAGCTCATGTTCAAGGCAAGCTTGAGCTATATATTGAAATCCTGGAGGGAGAGACAAGAAAGAGGCAGAGAGAGGAGCAGAGAGATAGAGACACAGAGAGAGAAAGACAGAAACAGAGACAAGAGAGAGAGACAGAAACAGAGAGCGAGCTCCAAATGACCATTCTTACTTGTTGCCATATAAGATTAGATAAGAGGGGCTAGGAAGGTGGCTGAATGGTAGAACGCTTGCCTTGCATGTCTGAGGCCCTGGGTTCGATTCCTCAGCACCACATAAGCAAAAAG